>NW_027499378.1:0-66672 GCF_021521415.1 Bidens hawaiensis
CGCAATCATCCAAGGCGGAGACCAGCTTCACAACTCCGCCGACAAGTTTGTTTCCGTCGCCGATGTTATTCAAGAAGTACGGGATCCCACGTCCCGACACCGCCTCACCTTTATGCCGTTTGTTATTGATATCATGGAACCTTCGCCTGAGTCACTTAAGAAAGGTGGGTTTTTTATATTTGATTGAATTAGGTTAATTGTGCTAGTCTGATCCTGTCCCCTGAATTGCTTAGTTTTAATCGTTTATATTCTTATTATTAATTATTTCTGTATTTTTTTTTTTACAATTTTCTAATTATTTACAATTATAATTTTTATACATAATATAATACATGTACATTGTTTTTATTATACTTTTTGTAAATATAATATGAGTTTGATATAAACGTATTCAATTCAAATCAACATCATGTTGTGAAGATTGGCCTCGAGCTCGATAATTAAATAAGTCTAAATATAAGCTCGAGCTCATTTAAGCTTGACTAGATTAAAATTATTAGCGAGCCAATTTCGAGTAGCTCACAGCCTGCTCGGCTCGTTTACACCCCTAGCTGTTAGTGGGTTGGTTTTGGATTTAGAAAACCGTTAGGTTTCATTTTTTTTTCTGTTTTCTGTATGGTATTGGTTCTGTTTTTGGTTTTACTTTTGATCTTAAAATGTACGGGCCTGAAAATATTGACTAAAATAATGATTTTTGTTTTTACATTTGAGCTTAAAATGTTTTGGATTAAAAAATTGGCCAAATAATGAATTTGGGGCTAAAACTTTGGTTAATAAGTTTGAGCATGAAACTTTTAGCCCAAAATAATGATTTTGGCAATAATACAATAACAAAGAATCAAACAAGTTTGTGCGTTAGTTTTATAGTTCGGCATGGTTTTGGAGCTCCTAAATACGAACTTTAATGACTTTGTTTTTAGAGTTGTCTTTCGCTTAATATGGTTTCAAATACATGGAATAAAAGGATTTTGGTTTTTGCAGTCATTAGCTTTGCAAAGGCAACTGGAGATCTACAAACCCTCTCAGACGTTGATCTTAAACTTATTGCTTTGACTTACACATTAGAGTCCCAAATTCACGGAACTAGCCATCTTCGAGACACCCCACCACCTATTCGCACAGTTAACGTGAAACGTTTACCCGAGAAAGATTTACCAGGATGGGGGTCCAATGTTCCCAACTTAGCCCAATGGGAAGCATTAGAACATGCAGTTGGAAATGGTTCAGAACCCGAGTCAAGAATCCTTCCTTTAAAAGACCTGAACATGAATGTTATTGTTCCTGAAAATACCGTTCAAGATAATGAGGATGGAACTGATTCCACATCGACAAATGTATCTAAGAAGTATTTTCCTAAAAAGAAAGAAATTGTGATTGAAGGGAAAAAGAATGTGGCAGATGGAATTGATGCGTCTCTAGGGCAACATGATGATGATAATGCAGACGATTGGCTACCGGCTGTGAGCCGAAGCACTCACAGGCGGTTTTTGAGGAGGAAAGCGAGACGTGAACGGTATGAGTCGTCTGAACAAGATGCTACTAATAATGGAAATGGAGAACCCAATGATGATGATAAATTGCCTGATTTGATTTATGAGAATGCTGATGCGGGCGATGGAGAAGATATTTCAACAGCTTTGGATCAAATGAGGATTCAAGAAGATGGTGAGGGTAATGAGGTTGAAAATGGGGATGATGAGGTGGAACGGTTGGATATGAGTAGCGTGACAAGTGAAAGTGTTGATGTGTCTTCATATGTGGATGATGATAGTAGTGAGCAAAGTTGGATGTTGAGATCGCTTTCTGAGTCGAGTGTTGCGTGTGTTACTGGTGATTTTGCAATGCAGAATGTTATTCTGCAGATGGGTATGCGTCTACTGGCGCCAGGTGGAATGCAAATTCGTGAGCTGCACAGGTTAGTTTATATGGTTTCGGGTCGAACTCACAAACATGTTACACATTTAGCTAACGGGTCGTGTCAACATGACGGGTTCACTGTTTAACCTGTTTATTTATTTTTTAGTTTTGTAAATCTTTTTTTGTATAAATACTCAAACTATTTCGGGTATGTTTATGTCAAAACTCAAAATTTTTTAAAACAGCATAGATTAAACATAATTGTTTAAAAGAAAAGATTTAAAGGGATTATGCAAAAGAATAAAATAATTTTTTTATGGGTTAAACGGGTTGTGCTCATGTCAACTCGCAAATACAAGTCTCATGTTTGAATTCATATGTGTGACATGATAGTGTAAATTTCTTGACGTGTTGGGTTTAACTCGTCAAATGGTGAACACGACCCGTGAAGCGGCCTTAGATGAATTTGCAAATTGGTTGGATTGGATAATAAACATGCCCGAACCAAAATGGGTAATTTCTATGGGTTTGTTCATGAATTCTGTATATATAAATTTTGTGGTAAAACATGATTACTAAAAAGCATTTGATTACAACACCAGTCTACTTTTTTTTAATAAACTCAGTTTGGAAGCTGTACACATGAAAAATACACCATGTAGACCTTTGACCCGTTTGACTTGAATTTACAGGTGGATACTGAAATGTCACGCCTGCTTTAAGGTGACAATGGAGATTGGTAAGATTTTTTGTCCAAGTTGCGGGAACGGAGGCACTTTAAGGAAAGTAGCAGTTACTGTTGGTGAAAACGGAGCTATTATTGCAGCCCGTAGGCCTCGTGTATCTTTGCGTGGAACAAAGGTAACTGTTTTAAAATCAAATGTCACATAGTAATATGTTCATAGTTTTATGTTACATTTGACACTTGGTGGATCTTTCTGCAGTTTTCATTGCCTCTTCCACAAGGAGGAAGAGATGCTATAACCAAGAACCCGATTTTACGCGAGGATCAACTTCCACAAAAGTTTTTGCATCCCAGGACCAAAAAGAAGAATAAAGAGGTTAAGTTTTTAAGGTTTTAAGTCTTTTAACAGTTAGGAGTTTATAAATGAAGTTGTTTATTTTGTTGGATGTTGCAGGTGGATGATATATTTGCTACAAATGAAATGTTTACCCACCATTCAGACAAGCGGGCGCCTTTGCAACCACCGGTAAGGAAAGCCTTGGCGGTTTTCAGTGGCAAGAGGAACCCAAATGATAATCATTATTCTCGCGCGAAGCATTAGAGCCTTTTTTGTCTTCATGGATGTTTAACTTCAAATTTTGTTCCAACTTTTTACTGATTTTATGTGTTATTCCTTTACTTGATCAAATGAATGCAGTTTTGGTTTTATTTGTGTAAGTTGTTTTGATTGGTGAAATGTTTGCAATTTCTTTTTGAAATAAATTCTATGAAACAAACACATATCGGATCGGGTCATGTCAGTCAAAGTAGGTAAAATATAAGATTCAATCAAACCAACAAAATATATAAGAAAGTTTCAGTCTGTACAACATTTCAAGCTTTTGGATTTTTTATTTATTCATAATAAGATTCATTTCATTTTAACAAGATGCAGCCTTTTGAGTTCAGTCTTCCGCCTTTTCTTCTTCTTCTTGAGTTGTTTCTTCTGTTTCAGCCGGCTTTTGATCACTTGATGACTCTTCCGCAGCGGCAGCTTTCTTTGAGTTAACGGCTTGTTTAAGGTGATTATAACTGCCCTTCTCTTTGAAAAGTTGCGAGAAATGTGGCTTGCAGAACAAGTTTCCATCTAAAGCTGCGTAATTAGATGGTGTAAGAAAGCAACCTCCTTGAGTGCATCGAAAGCATGCTTTGTGGTAAAACTCTCCTTCCACAGTTACCTAAACAACGGTATTCAATTAATACAACATAAACATGAACCATGTTAGATGCATGAACTCAAACACGGTTTGTGTTTATTGGTTGGCACACACAACCTCTTTAGCAAGAATCTTATTTTTGTATATTACAACTATAAAAATTATAAATTTACATGAAAATATACCAAATGTATGTACTCTGTAAGCCAATTGGGTTTTTAAGTTTTGACGTTATTTATCTAACCAATTTAAGTTTTGACACGAGTTATCTTCAAAAGGCGTATATGAATAAGTAAAGCCTCCAGGTTATTGATTGGAGACCAATCCATTAGCTAAACATGCTCACAATTTCAACTGAGATCAACTCAAATGTGGTTAGAATGACCCAAGCTGCAAATTTAACGAACCTTTTCAAGTGGATACACAGTCTTCTTACAAACTGCACATTTATCTTGGGTCCCAGAAAACAAAGCAGCTAATTTGCTAGGAGCTTTTCCCTGTAATGAATTAAACTAACTGTTTACAGTATTTTATTATATACAATTTATATAATTAAATTAAAGTAGCTAGAGTAGCGCGTACCGGCTCTTGTGGTTTGGCAGCTGAGCATCATTCATCATTGAAAATTTGAATTAGAAAAATGGTAATAAACTTCAAATACTAATCAATTTACTGTTAATAATTAATTAACTTAAAATAAAACGTACGTGTGACTTTAGGGAGACCACCTCTCTCCTTAAACTTTTGCTCAAAGTGAGGCTTGCAAAATAGCACTCCATCCAATGATGAGTATGTGCTAATCTAATACACATAGCAAGACATTATTAACTACATGCATATGTATACAAACATAGGTGATTAATATCAAAACAGAAGTGTAGACAAGATTTTGAACGCGACATGTGTATATGCCTCAGTTTTAGGGGAAAGGTATTTTCGTCCATCTAAGTGGATACAATTTTCTCTACGATAAATATAAGTTGGTTGTAACATTTAGTGGGTTAGACATACCTTTGTAATGATAGAAGGGCACTTAACAAAACCCCTTAAAATCAATCATATTGACACATAGATACACCCATTGTAATGATCAGTTTACATGCATCTTTTTGATAAGTCACACTTAAAAAATATAGAAATACATGTTCTATGTACACATGTACATGTTTGTATCATTTCAACGATTGATCCTTTTGGTACATGTGAAACTGTATTGTTCTAAACTATGCATGCAAATCATCGTTTTCTCACGTTTCTTTGTCATGTATAGCGAGCATTATAGGACCCGTTATCTAGATTATAGATTCAACGATGAATCTCATGACAAATTCTAGAAAATGGGATATCGATCTATCCCATATCATATGTAAATTAACACGACACGAGATCAAATCCAATTGTGAGTGAATCCATTAACCAAGAATCAGGAAAACCAAACAATAATATATACCGTAAGCTTGCCGTTGCATTGGCTGCATGTGAAGCATGTTTTATGATATGTGACACCATCCGCAGTTATCATTTCAAGAAAATAAACCGTCTTTTCGCAGACCTTGCATTTTTCTAAAGTTCCTGTGAACGCCATTAATTTCTTCTACCACCTTTTGCTTCTTTCTTTCTTTATTTTTAACTGAATCAAAAATTATTTTATTATAATATCAAATTGTAAAACGAATATGTAAAAGGAACAAGGTAAGGTGGGGAAATTTCCATTCTTTTAAGGGACTTGGTTAATTTTAGCTTTTAAATCTAGTTGTTCCTTGTTAAAATGTTTGAAGAGAGAAATTTTAGGCCAATGATGGGTTGAGGTTATTAGTGGATATAATTAAGGTTCTATTAACTTACAAAATAATAAGATATTGTCTTCACATAACCCTTATTATTATTATTTTTTTCAAATTTCTCCGGAAATATGTTTCCGGCCTACGTATTTTGTCAAAGATGACAAGTGACACAGACTTTTAATTTATTCATGTGACCAATGCAGACTTTTAACTCATTTATGTGACACTGTGACCAATGTATGATGAACTTGATGTCAAAGATTTCACGTGCCGATTTTCACGTGTTATGCTTATTTGTGCAAAGTAAAAAGGTTCGATGTTTATTTTAGAGGTTTCAGCTAGTTCATTTTGATGAACTTTTCTAATTTTTAAATACATATAACTGAGGTTGGTTTGGGAGGGGTGTGGCCGGGGTGTTTACGGACCGTCCGGGACACCAGGCCTCCCGGGTACCATGACATTTCATTCACAAGAGGTGTACATCTACATATCTCCCGGTATAGTTTTAGTTAACTTTAACTAGTTTGTTTTAAATTTTTTTGTAAGTGATGGTTAGGATAAAGTAAGATAGAGTAACATGTGTTTAAGGATGTTTAGAGATTGTTAGGAAACAAATGGAGAAAATCTGATGTGTCACATATGTGAACAAGAAAGGGTTCAGGAATGGCACCCTAACAAGGGGTAGCAGTTGACCCGATAGATCTTAGAGATATATTTTTGGTGGTGTGTGTTCGCTTAAAAAACAATAAAAAAATAATTATAAGTTACTACTGTTATATATCTATTTATTTAAAAAGCAAATATATAGATGTGACAAATATGTGTGGACCAAGCATTGGGTATCATGAATAAGATGGTTTAGTGTATTAATTCGATACTCGTATGATGATAGCAATGAACAACAAAACCAAAATTTATAAACTTTTAGGATACTATTAAAATTCAAATATACGCACCTCGAGAATGTAGACACCATTTATATTATGAATATGAATAGCAGCTGCTTGTTTTGATTAAAAACTATGGGCTTGTTTGTATTGCATTTGCATGCACCCATAGAATGAATACCTTGGAACAAAACATCCTTTCCTTTTTTAAACACATTACACCACTCATTTCTGATAAACCAACATTTCCATTTTTATCTAGCCAAAAATATAATGGATGTGTTCATCCTAGAAGAATACATGGTGAAGCGAAGAAGGGAGAAGAAGGCGGCTGCTGCTAGTGCGAATGCTAATGCCTACAAGAACGATAACAATGTCGAAAAGTTGGTAAAACGATTACATGAGCATAACGTTCATCAGAACGCCTATGGATTTAGTGAAAATTCCGGTTTTACTTTTTGCTTCTCGCCTTAGATTATATAGTTTTCTTTTGTTTGTTTTTTATCAATAGATCTCAATGTAGTAGCAGATATATTTATTTTTGGGTTAGAGTAAGTGTTAAATACATAATTTCTTTTGTAGGGGTCACGATACGGGTCAGCTATAAATGGGTCAAGACGAAAAAAACAATGATAAAGTAATGTTGTTCATTAAATATAAATATAATATGAAAAATACCTAGCCTACAATTATCCTCAACGTGTTTTTTTTTTTTTGGAAATGCTCGATTACATCTTCATCAGTAACATTGAGATATTCGTTTCCTTATACATAAAAAAATGCGCAACCGTTCATGAAATCATCACCAATTCGATTACGCAAACTTTACTTTACACATTTCATTACCAAAAAACATCTCTCCACAGACATGATTGCAGCAGACAAATTAAATCAGTGCTAGCTTTAAAAGTGGATAGACCAAATGGCAGGATAGATGAATTTTTGTCTCCGCAATCACTTTAGCAAGACCGATGATACCATTCAAGTTGACTCGATTTGTGTCAAAAAAATCCATAAAACTAGAAAACTAGGATAGTATTTGAGATTCAGGTAAATAAAGCAAATTAAATAGATTGTGTGTGTATTAGTTATTACTTATAACAAGCTTCGGCCATTTTTTTCAACAGAGAATTTGTTAACTTTATCAATTGATATAATTAGAGGTGTACAAATCGGGTTTTTCAAATACCCGGTTCCGGGTATGGAACCGGGTTCGGGTATGACCGAGTATTGGTAATACCCAGGTCGGGTTCGGGTCCGGGTATTACCTCTAAAAATCATACCCTATGTATCGGATTCGGATCGGGTATTCTAAAACCGAGTATTTAATACCCTATTCCGAGTATTGAAAAAACCTTATTTTTGGGGTTTTTTTCGTGTATTTTATGGGTATAGATTGAATTTTTTATTGGGTTGAACTTTTCAGGGGTATTTTTCAAGTAATTTCAGGTATAGACTAGGTATTTGAAAAACCCAATTTCGGGTATTAGAAAAACCCGGTTTCGGGTATGGAACCGGTTTTGGTTTTCGGGTATTACCGGGTACAAATCGGGTCCTGTTCGGGCGAGTTTTGGTACTGAAATGCATACCATATTCGTACCTTACGGGTAGGGTAGGGTACGAGTTCGAGTATAAAAAACCGATCCTGTGTTTTTTTCGGGTCTGGTTCCGAGTTCGGGTATTTTATGCACCTCTAGATATAATTACTTAATAACTTATATCAGTTAAAACATGGGCATTTCAAACATAAATGGCTATAGAGGGGCACAAATCAGGTTTTTTAAATACCCGGGTTTGGGTATAGAACCGGGTTCGGGTATGACCGCGTACGGGTATGATCGGGTATTGGTAGTAATCGGGTCGGGTTCGAGTAGGGTATTGTCTCTAAATACCATACCCTATGCATCGGGTTCTGGTCGGGTGTAGCACCGGGTATTCTAAAACCGGGTATTTGAATACCCTATTATCGGGTATTGAAAAAACCCTATTTACGGGTTTTTTTCCGGTATTTTTTTGGTATAGATTGGATTTTTTAAAAGTTTACACTTTTTAGGGGTATTATTCGGGTATTTTTAAGGTATTTTTCGGATATACATCGAGTATTTGAAATACCCGATTTCGGGTATTGGAAAACCCCGGTTTCGGGTTCGGGTATTACCGGGTACAAATCGGGTTTTCGGGTATTACCGGGTACAAATCGGGTTCGGTTCGGGTTCGGGTTTTAGTGCCAAAATGCATACCCTATCCGTACCCTACGGGTAGGGTCGGGTACGGGTTCGGGTATAAAAAACCCGGGTATTAGAAAAACCGGTTCCGGGTATTTATTTCGGGTCTGGTTTCGGGTTCGTGTTTTTTGTGCACCTCTAAATGGATATGGACATTTGGGCTATAATATAAGGAGAAAAAATTACACGGTGGGCACAGGCCCACCCTATGGGCTTTAGTAGATCCCTTTTAGAAATATTGTTATAATTCTTGATACTCAATAGTCAATACTCAATGTTTTCCGTTTGAGCATGATAAAAGAATGGACATGGGTTAAAGGACTTCCCTTGATGTATAGCAAGTTTGTGGAGGTGGAGTTTGTGGATAAAAACATGCAAGATGACAGGTTTGTAGTCCCCACTCTTAATTCATCTCACACACACACACACACATATTTAATATCTTTTTTAATGAATTTATGCATGTGAAAAAATTAGGGTTTTTGAGAAAAGTTTGAAATCTGACGTATAGCTGACGTGACGGTTTGTGAAGGTTTGTTATTGTGGATGTTTTTATTACAATTTGTTAAGGTGTAATAGTAAATTAAATAATTGTGTTACATCCTATTTAGTTGTATTGTAAATATTCAAGCAACAGAACGTTTCTAACTTGTAAAAAGAAAATGAATCTCTCTTAGTTAACAACACACATATAAACACGAATTAACCATTTACAAGAAACTTAAATCAATTAAATTTATTTCCAAAGACGAAACGTAAGTGAGATCGAACACGACTAAACACTTGCAACTTTTTAGTTATCATGAGAAAGACTCAACCCTTGCATCAAGCTCATTGACATTCTATTGTGTCTTTTCAAGGTCTTCATTTAGATCTACATGATCACTAGACACGTTAGGACGAACCAAGTCAACAAGAAAATCAAAGACGTCAGTAGTTGCTATCGCACACGCGACATCTTCTTTGTGTATAGTTCTCCTCTTGCCTTGGATAGTCATGTTCCAAGATCTCTTTGTTAATTCTTCAATGAAAAGCTCACAAGCTTTCGAGAACACTGAGTGGTGCCTCACCTGAGATCATCTTCACATCCACACTTGATTTTTTCATGATCTTCTTGATCCTTGCCAATGGTAACAATGAGGGCCGTGTCGCTTTGATAACTCTCCTCCCGATAAGGTTCCGGAATACTTCTTGGCTTGCCTCATCTCAAATCTAGACAACACAAAGAGGGCAAATTAAATCAAACAATTATTAAACTTAATTAGTTGTAGATAGCATGGACCAGAAAGTAAAGACTATTACTGACAGATTACCAAGTGACCACTGGCATGGGTACGCCAAACAGATCGAAGATAGGAAATAGGAAAAAAAACACTAATAGGCGGTAGATAGCATAGACAAAAAAAGTAAAGATTATCATTGACAGATTAAAAAGGACCATTGACGTGGGTAAGTCCAATTTTGATCGTGATCTGTGTGAACTATTTTTTGTCACATGTTCTCCAATGATCCGACTATGATAGTAGAAATAATATTTAGTATAAGATTTATGCTCATGCTTTTCACTTTTCAGATGTTATGATTGTGAAGTCTTGAACAAATGAAATGCATTTGGCTTAAAGCGAATACTTAACCCAAATTTGGAGAGAGAAAGATGATTAGAATAAAGATCAAGCAAATCATACACTATTTGAAGATCGAGGACATATGCTTAACCGAATGTTTGTGTTTAGAAACACGGTAACACTTGCAAATGCAAGAATGGTTACAAGTTGTAATGATTACAGTAGAGGAAAATAAGAACTGAAGATACAATTTGAAACAAATTAAAATCGATTTTGTTACTAGCTTATAAGCTGTTACCTTGCTCAGACGATCAAAAAGTATTTATATATATACTCCTTCTTTTGTTCAGTTCTTAACCGTTTGGTAGGGAACAATATTATTAGCTAGCTAGGTGTTCCAAAGTCACAAGTTTCAAGATTTATATATGAGCAAGCAAGATAATATTTTCGAGAGATTTGAAGAGACAAAAGATGATGATATAATCAAGATTATATTAATAGATTGAGATGATGAGAAAGTATGACTAAACTTTGTTATTTATATGTATATGAGTATATATCATATGGAAAATGATTATAAAATGGATACTAATAAATTTAAAAAAGGTTTAAGAAGCCGGCCAGATTCGCCAGCTTGCATGCCAACACCTTATTACTTGGGGTGGCCGGCTAGTTTACTAATTAAGCCAACTTAGTTTCAGCATTTACAATTTTTATTATTTTACTTATAAGTGTTGTTTTCTCATATTGTTATAAGATAACTGCAAAATGGTTTTATGGCATACTTTTAGCTAAGTAAATGCTACAGCTAGATGCTGAAACCCGAATTATAGTCAATCTGGCCATGGTTGGTTATGTTTGTTTGTTGATATATTTTGAATTGTGACCAACCCATATTTCACACTCAACCAAAAAAGTCCCTATTTGTCCTCTTCGGTATTCACAATATCTACCCCCGTCGCTCTGATACCAAAATTATTCAAGTCTAACATGGTATCAGCCTAATCACGTTCCTTTATTCTCCCAAACCCTAATTCCCCATCACTAATCCTATCTCTTCCTCTATGGCTCCTTCATCAAAGACTTCTCTCCCTATGGATACCTTGCTCCATATGCTTACCATCAAGCTTTCATCTTCCACCTACCTTGTATGGAAAAATCAAATATCTCCATTACTGCTTTATCAAAACTGGTTTTGTTTTGTGGATGGGTCATATCCACCTCCACCAAAAACACTAGTTATTAATGACAAAGAGACAGAAAATCCGCAATATACCTCCTGGTTTGAAACCGATAAACTAATCCTTCTTCTTATTCAATCCTCTTTATCGGAAGAAGCTATGGCAGAAGTCTTGGGACTTTCATCATCTCGGGATATCTGGCAGGCTCTGGAATTGGCATACAACCATGATTCTATTGAGCGATCTCAGCATCTTAAAGATTCCTTGCGTAATCTAAAGAAGGGAAACCCGTCCGTATCTGATTATGCTAAAAAATTCAAGACCATATGTAACCAACTTGATGCTATTGGCACATCGGTGCCTGACATCGATAAAAGCCATTGGTTTCTTTGTGGCTTAGGTCCAACTTTTGAAATTTTTTCTACCGCCCACCGAGCTATTCGGCCCAAGCCTTCCTTCCGTGACTTGATTTCACAAGCTATAGGACATGAGTTTTTTGTCTCTTCTCTTTACAGATCATCTCAGGTTGCTTTTCAAGCTAGTAATTATACCACGTCACAACAACATTCTCGTGGTAAAGGCAAAACAGGGTGGTTCCCTCAACGAGGTGCTCCCCGTGGACGCGGTATAAGGTCAAAAAATGGCCAGTTGTGCCGTCGTGAGGGTCATTATGTCACCTCTTGTCCCGACTTAGAAGCTTATGCCCCAAAGAACTCTTATTTTGCAACTCACTTGGCTCAAGCTTTTCATGCAAATTGCAAGTTAAATGACTCTTTTGATTGGTGTGTTGACACCGGGGCGACGGCTCATATGGCACCTTCTACTGCAAATCTTGACTCATCAGTGCCTTATCATGGACATGACAAAGTTTCTTTTGGCAACGGTAATGTGCTTCCTATTTCCCATATTGGCTCTCTTTCGTTAATCCGCACTTGAAATTAAAGGATGTCCTTATCGTTCCAAACCTTAAAAAAAATTTACTTTCCGTTAGTAAACTCACTAATGATTACCCGGTGGATTTCTTGTTTTCTCGGTCTTCCTTTGCTATCCAAGACACGGTAAGCAAAGATATTCTAGCCAACGGGAAGCATAAGGACGGACTTATATTTTGAGCCCGGGTCAACAAGCTCTTGTTGCTTCCGTTTTTTCTCCTAAAAAGGCCTCTTTTGAGTTATGGCATAAACGCCTTGGTCATGTTGCTTTTGATGTTATTTCTCTTCTAAATAAACATGGGTGCTTAAACCTTACATCTATTTTACCAAGACCACATATTTGTTCTTCTTGTGAACTTTCTAAGCAACATCTATTGCCTTTTCATTAAATGAGAAACGTTCTTTACATGTTCTCGATACGGTACATTGTGACTTATGGGGACCCGCTCCGGTTACTTCTCTTGATGGGTATCGATATTATGCAATATTTGTTGATGATTACTCGAGATTTACTTGGTTTTATCCTCTAAAAACCAAGTCGGGGTTCTTTGAAGTGTTAAAAGGTTTTCTACAGTTTGCCCAAAAATCAATTTTCTTGCAAGCTAAAGGTCTTTCAAAGCGACGGGGGTACCGAATTCGTTAATAATCAAGTTCGAAGTTTGTTTATAGAAAATGGCATTCACCACCAATTGTCTTGTCCACACACCCAACAACAGAATGGATGTGCGGAACGTAAACATCGGCATGTCACTGAAACGGGTCTTGCTATGTTATTTGGTGCAAACGCTCCAGCAACTTTTTGGGTAGACGCCTTTTCTTCGGCGACTCATATTATTAACCGTCTTCCTACTAAAGTATTGCAAGATAAATCTCCATATGAGCTTCTTTTCAAGACAGTGCCAAATTACAATAATTTCAAAGTGTTTGGATGTCGTGTATTTCCTTATTTAAGGCCGTATTCTGATCACAAACTTGCCCCACGAAGCATCGAATGTGTTTTTCTTGGGTATAGTGCACAATACAAAGGGTACAAATGCTTGGATCCAAACACCTCTCGTATCTATATATCTCGTCATGCTCGTTTTGATGAGAACTCCTTTCCATTTGCTAAAACAGGTTCCCAAATAGACCTTGCCACATTATTTTTACATTCTTATACGGATGGTATACCACCTAACTCTACTAATCCTTCCACCCAACCACATACTTTACCCTCAGCCCACTCATCTCAACCCCATGAACCTGTGGCCAAATTAAATATCACATCTCCTTCACCAACAACTTCATGCACCTCATGCATGCACCCTGAAGACCCAGGACCCATCACACCTGATCCCACCCTACACTCTCCAACTCCACCAACCACCTCCTTACCTGACCCACCTATTTCACCTACGGTCTCTACAACCGATGATACGCCTCCCTCACCGCCAACTCAAACCGCTATACCACCAACGACCCCTTCATCCCCTTCCGCTGCCTCGCCTGCACCCACCCACCCAATGGTTACAAGGGGTAACGCTGGTATTATAAAAACAAGGCATTTATTAAATCTGGTTGCTATTTCTCCAACGCAACTGCATTCGGCTTTGTTTGCTTCAAAGGAACCTAAAGGTTTCAAATCCGCCTCCAAACATAAACATTGGTATGATGCAATGGATGAAGAAATAAAAGCCATTCATCAAAATAACACTTGGACTCTCGTTCCACGACCCGCGACTGCAAATGTCGTTGGATCCAAGTGGGTTTTCAGAACAAAATATCATGCTGATGGAACACTTGATCGGCATAAGGCACGTCTCGTAGCTCAAGGCTTTACGCAAATACCGGGATTTGATTTCTCTCATACTTTCAGTCCGGTTGTCAAAGCCACCACTGTTCGCCTTGTTCTTTCTCTTGCTGTAACAAATCAGTGGCATTTGCATCAATTAGACGTTAAGAATGCGTTTCTTAATGGTCACCTTCATGAAACTGTATGCATGGAGCAACCGCCGGGATATGTTGACTCGCGTAATCCAAACTATGTATGTCGTCTCAACAAGGCTCTTTACGGTCTCAAACAAGCCCCAAGAGCTTGGTTTCAACGTTTAAGCAATTTCTTAATTACTCAAGGTTTCAAGTGTAGTCAGGCGGACACTTCCCTTTTCGTATTTCATCGTGGTTCATGCCTATTGTATTTGCTGGTATACGTGGATGATATCATTCTTACCGGCAATCATGAACTTCATTGGTTGTTTGCAAAATGAATTTGCCATTAAAGATCTTGGCAAATTAAATTACTTTCTTGGCCTTGAAGTTTCTTATACAACCGATGGGTTGTTTCTTAGTCAGATAAAGTATGCACATGACATTCTAAGTCGAGCCGACCTTATTGATTCTAAACCGGTTGGGACCCCACTTGCCACAACTGATGTCTTTACTAGCACGGGTACGCCTTTTCATTATTCAACTTTATACCGATCGCTTGTTGGTGCCCTTCAGTATTTGACTATCACTAGGCCTGATCTCTCGTATGCCGTCAATTCTTCACGCACCAACTGATCAGCATTTTCAACTAGTAAAACGAATCATGCGTTATGTCAAAGGTACCATAACTCACGGCCTTCATTTCTCATGTCCTACAAAATCCACACTTGTAGGTTACTCCGATGCCGATTGGGCTCGTTGTATTGAAACCCGACGTTCCACCTATGGGTATTCCATTTTCTTTGGCGGTAACCTTGTTTCTTGGAGTGCCAAAATGCAGCCTACTGTTTCTCGATCTAGTTGTGAGTCCGAGTATCGGGCCATGGCTAATACCGCTGCTGAGCTTATATAGGTTTCTCATTTACTACGTGACTTGAATGCATTACCTTCGGCGTGTCCCACTCTTTTATGTGATAACATGAGTGCTATTTTTCTTAGCCAAAATCCGGTGGCTCATCGTCGAGCTAAACACATAGACATTGACTACCACTTTGTACGTGAGTTGGTGTCATCCGGCAAGTTACATACCAAATTTGTGCCTACCAAGCTTCAAGTGGCAGACATTTTCACTAAACCGCTTCCGAGACCTCTCTTCGAAACGTTCCGTGATCAGTTACGAGTTCGTCCGCCACCCGTTCGCTTGAAGGGGGTATTAGGAATAAATCATCACCGTAATTAGTTTTACTAATTAGTCAAAATTGTTGTACCTTCCTTTTATTATTCCTGATTTTATGTTGTATTATTCTTTAAATATCATAATGAATATACAATCACTTGTGTGGTGAAAATTATTCAAGTCTAACACCTTTCTTTGTAAATCCCTCAGTTACATAGTTAATTGCAAGTCAAACCATTTATACAATTTATTGAGATTTACACATCATGGTATGATATACATTATTTTAGCCCTTTTGTTTTTAGGGCAATCATTTATTTAGTTACCTAATCATATGCATTTAAATATGATTTATTTTCTTCATAAAAAGGTGTTTGTTAAAATCTACCTATCTACTTCAGTTATATCCAGTTGCGAATCCAGAAATTTTTTCTTCGGGGACATAAAATGGATCGGGTAAAAATATAGGTCGGGTCAAAGAGAACAGGGTCGGCTAACAATTTTGAAGGCCTAGAGCGAAATAAACCGTAAATCAATAAAAATAAGTTCTAAATAAAACTATCAAATAAAATATACAAAATGATATATATTTTAAACTTTAAATCAAATAAATCAAATAAGTTTTTTAAGTAAAAACTAAATAAAATAAAATTAATAAAAATAAAAGTAAATATTTTTAAGAATTTACCGTAAAGTTACTAAAAAGTTATTATTGAAACCAACAAACAATCAAAGGGTTTTACGGCACTAAACAATTCAAAAACGAGAAAACGACAAATAAATAAAATATATGTTTTATAAAACCCATCATCTTCCCCATGCATTTGAAAATTGTAGCACCTCTACGCAGCAACCATCTTCCAATAGCCGACGACCGGATAAACTATTAACTAACAGTTTTTAAACTCGTTCTTTTCATTCTAAGTATTCATCCCTGCTGTAACTGACGGAAATCTACGGTGGGCACCGACTGACTGTTAGCTCGTTATATACGAACTCGTACCTACACAAACGGCACTCCGGCATGCGGACGGTGGGCTTCGGCCCACCCTAGCCAAGCCCTAAATCCGCCCCTGGTTATATCTTTAGTCACACATAAGAAAAACAGAAAAAATGAAAGAAGCTTGTGTTCACTATTATAGATTTATAGGATACTATAACTTTTATATCCCCACAACTAATATTAAAAGAGATAATATACTCAAAACCAAAGACATCACTCTCTAATACGAACTCTAGCTCCTTGCAAGGACCTATATCATTACAAAGCTTCGATCATTAGCTAAGTGGAATCATCGTATACATGGCTTTTAATTAGACGAAACACCTTGTGAGGTTCTACATAAACAAGAGCACTTCTACAAAGACTCAAATTGTAGCCAAAAGCAAGACTCTAGAAGTAGTTAATGTGTTATACCTCCCATGGTTCCATGCGTATATACACTTGGCCTTCACTAACTATATGAAAAGCATGTATGATGATGGTTTTCACAGTCTTTAATTATTTTCTTACAAAACTTGTCATATGACGATGGCTATATTGTTCATTTACATGTGGACTAATTATTTTATTGACATTGGTTACATTATTGTAGCTAAAAGGTTATTTTGTTATTATACAGTTATAATAAGATATTAAGTTGTTGGGAATAAATTTAATTAGCTTTAACAAAATCTAAAAGTCAAAGGTCATCATCACTCAATTATATTAATATGTATGCTTAATATTAAAAGTTATCATCATATTAGCATATCCGGCGAACAAACCAAGTGAAATCAAGACATCAATGATCAACCTCTTCCAAACTCAACTACTCCTTCAAGTTTATAATTTATTTTTTTTATATAAAATAAATGAGTTATGTTTATAATATCAGAGCATCTGATAACCTATGTTGGAATTTTATTTTCAAGTAGTGCACTGAACTTGACCGTTACAACGGAGACATGTCCGAAACTCTGTAGCTTATATTTATTAGTTGGGTTTGTCACGAGACAGATAAGATCGCTATAGCAACCGAAAAATAAACCTAAAATATAAAGTTTCTATATGCCCAAAGGTATCGCGGCGCAAGTTAGATGCGTTGGCTTTTAGTATTTATATAACTATAACTAGAATTCTATTATTATTTAACTTTTTAATTAAATTAATATTAAGGTAACACTTTATTCAACAATTAAAAAGTTATTTAGTTGAATAGTTAAAAGAGTGGTTAATAATAAGAAGAAATAAAGGAAAAAAACTAGAATAAAAAATAAATAATAGTTAAATAATCAAAGAAAGGAAAAAAAATGAAAAATTATTATAAGACGCTTAATTACTTTTAACTTACATAAATAAATAAATACCAACTCGAAAACCGTGACCTCTTCATTGTTGGGCACGGGCCTTAGCCATCTTGGCATGTGGCTAATTGTGAGAGTAGAGCGATACACACGGTACAACTCCTTTATTTCCTTTTAGTTGTTTATTTTGTTTTTATATTTATTTTTGTTTTGATTCAATCCCATTACAATTTATTATTTATTATTCTAGAATTCTATTAAGTATTATCATTTTAGGTGGATAAAGATGATAAATTATATGAATTATTGAGTTTTTGTTTCTCTCTTTTAACTCAACTTTGATTATTGGCTCACCCGTATCAGTGGAGTGCCACTGACCCGATAACGGATAACCCCATAAGCCTAGGACAACTCACGTGGTACCGAGCGATACAAACTATATATGGACTTGAATTATTTGAGCCGGTTAAATTGGCCGTGAACAAGAAACCATCTAATGTTCCCTTCAACCCATGTAGTTTTAGTCCAAAGGTAAAAAAAGAAGACGAGTTTTTAGATGACGGAGATTAACATGTCTGAGCATTCGATATATGATCTTAGTTTGGGTTTTGAATTTAATTCATTTATCATTTTTTAGTTGGTTTATTTTATGTTCATGTTTATCTTTGTTTTGATTTTATTGCTTTGTTGGTTATTGGTAGCCTTGGTATGGAAAGTTACTTAGGGATGCTTGACAATCTAGTGTTGAATTAATTAAAGGCCTGACTGATTAAGATGTCGCAACTGAATCATTTAGCATGTTTCTGAAGATTAACCATTAAGATGATTCATGAGCCATTAAGAGATGTGAAGTTTGGTGACCAGGATCGATAAACACAATAGCGAAGTTTTAGATCATAAGCTCGATCTTTGTAATTCTCATTAGCTCGAAAATTACAATACACAAACTCTTAATGATATAACCCACAAGCTCGGGTGTATATACTAATTTAGATTTCAAAACCCAACTAGACTAGAATACAGATACCATAATCATATTCAAATACTAATTGGTAAAAACAAATCTAAATAATAATTAATAAATAAATTCCTTGTTGTCCAAGTCATTGGCTCGACTTATTCACCAAGTAATTTATTCCATGTAAATCAAGTTACGTGCTCAACTTGATAAACAAGACACGAACTCATCATAGGCTCGATGAGTTGACCAAACCCGCCTCATTGACGCGAGGACGGAAATTAAGTCCAACAATCACCCCCCTAATTTCCGACTTGAAAATAGGTGAATCTTTAACTCCGAGCATATCTTTTTTGTCCCGATTCTCACATTCTTTTACTCCGGATGTCTTGACATAACTCGCTGGTTCACCATCTTGAGTAAAAAGTAATTTCGAGTCACCAATATCGTTGTCTCTTTCTCGCTCGAAACGAACATTTCTATCCAACATAAAATCATTAATATTCTTTGGAAAAATGGTGATTCGAGTCAACCGTTTCACGGTGGATGGACCCGGATCAGTTTGCATACCAGACAAAGAAAGAACCGGTCCATCAGCTTGGGCTGTAACATTCGGTGTAGCCCTACTCGAGCTTCTCCTAAGCAACTTTTTAACCAAAGTAATTGATAGCAAACACATCGATGTTTCAACCCGGATCGGTGGTTAAACCCAAATCGATGTTTCAACCCGAAGCCTAACCTTGTACAACCGATTTCTTGATCTAATCGACTTCATAATCACCTTTCTCGATTTGTCAAGAACTAAAAGTTGATCATCCACCATGATAACCTTGCACCCATGCTCGGTTGCTTGTCTCAATCTTAAAATATTGCTCGTTAAGTTCGGGATAAAATAAACATTTGAGATAATTCTCTTAACATCATCATCACAAATAATTGTAATGGAACCCTTTCCTTTGATGTCGACACACGAACTATCACCGAAATGCACCTGCCCAACAACAGTTTCATCTAATTCAGAAAAATAAGATTTCATACCCGTCATATGATTACTCGCCCCGTTATCGAGGTACCAAAGACCATCCTCCATCGGTTCCGACTCGTACCGCTTGGGATACACGTTTTTTATAATTAATAATTCCTTGATCAACCAACATCACAATCCGTTTTTAAGATCGATTCAAGATTCCGGCAAACCTACAGTCGGAGACGAACCATGACAAGCCAACCTAGTAATCATACCACTATTTCTCTACAATGTCCGACGCTAACCAAAAAGAATTACACCATGTGGGCTGCCCGGATCAAAGCGGTGTTCCGGTCCCACGAAATATGGGATGTAATTGAGCCGGGAAGTACGGACGAGAAGAAGAATGGTGCCGCCATCGCTCTTTTCTTTCAATCCATACCGGAAGATCAAATCATGCAAGTAGCCCAATACGAGTCGGCTAAAGAGATTTGGAATGCCATAAAAGCCCGGTATATCAGAGTGGAGAGGGTTATAGAAGCACGTCTACATACCCTTATAACTGAATTCAAAGGAACGAAGATGAAGGATTCCGAGTCTATAGATGATTATTCCGGGAGATTATCCGGTTTAGCAACTAAATTCGCAGCACTTGGTTCCGTCATAGATGAAACAAGATTGGTGAGAAAGTTTTTAATTGTCATGCCTAAAAGATTCATAAATATTGTTAGCTTATATCGAGCAGATGGTAGATCTCAAGACACTCAAGTTTGAAGAAATAGTTGGGCGTCTTAAAGCTTTTGAAGATCGCGTGAACAATGTTGATGACGAACCCGAGAATAATGGGAAGTTACTATTCAATAGGGCTAAGGCTGGAAAGTTTAAAGGGAAGGGCAAAGGAGAATTTGAAAAATCTCATGATGACTCAAAAGGTGATCGAAACAAAGAAGGTAATTCGTGGAAGAAAAGAGATTACTCAGGGGTTCAATGTTTTCGTTGTGACGAGATGGGTCATTTCGCCTCGGTATGCCCGGAAAGAAGAGGAAAACGGGCTGAAGCTAACCTATCCGAAGCATACGAGCCAACAACAAATAAGGAAGTTTTGATGAAGATAAGCATTAACGATCAAGTCATCTTGAATGAAGAAAACGTGCATCCCAAGCGGTACGAGTCGGAACCGATGGAGGATGGTCTTTGGTACCTCGATAACGGGGAGAGTAATCATATGACGGGTATGAAATCTTATTTTTCTAAATTAGATGAAACTGTTGTTGGGCAGGTGCGTTTCAGTGATAGTTCGTGTGTCGACATCAAAGGAAAGGGTTCCATTACAATTATTTGTGATAATGATGTTGAGAGAATTATCTCAAATGTTTATTTTATCCCGAACTTAACGAGCAATATTTTAAGTTTGGGACAAGCAACCGAGCATGGGTGCAAGGTGATCATGAAATCGAGAAGTAGGAAACCGAAGGCTCAAGACATCGATCAAAGTCGTGATTGATAAGGAGAGATGGTCAAGATCGTGGGTCAAATCACACGGGTCAAAACAGACAAGTTTGGAGACAAAGATCCGCATATTTCGAGTCAGAAATTAGGGGGTGATTGTTGGAAGTAATTTCGGACTCAAGTCACAAGTCGGTGAACTTGAAGGACCGGCTTGTCAACATTGGTCCTTCAAGTTCACCGACTTGTGACTTGAGTCTAAATTACTTCCAACAATCACCCCTAATTTCTGACTCGAAATATGCGGATCTTTGTCTCCAAACTTGTCTTCTTTGACCCGTGTGATTTCACCCACGATCTTGACCATCTCGGCTTTCACAACCATCTTGGTCCTTGTCATCTCGGTCTTGATCTCCCCGGAACTTCTATTGATCCATAATTGTGTTCTTTCGGCTCCCCCGAACTCGATTACCTCTATGACACTGTCCCCGACCATTCCCTCGGTCGTATGAACTCACATAACCACTCATTTGGCTGCAATCCCGGTCATCTAATCGAGTGAACAACAATCTTCCTTGATCTTCTTTTGTTCCTGAATTAAAACATGAGCACATATTTCAAATCCATGGTCAATACATAACTCGTTTAACCCATAAAAAAACACACTCCGATTGAACCCGTTTATTCAACCCAAATAAACATAAAGTGTGATTAAACTTTTTTTCCCCTCGTGTGCACCATGCAAAATCAAACTGAATTCCAGTTCACTATTTGTTGACTTTTGTGATACGCCCTTTAATTGTCAAGAAAACAACCCTTAAAGTTAACCCTTTTACGTAATCACAAAACCACACAATTATGAAAACTGAGATACGAATCTTACGTAACCGGAATTTCCCGATCAGGCAAAGCCTACTGCCACCACAAACGGATTGTTCACCGTCGCCAATAACCAGCCACGCCTCGACGGAAACCGACTTTTTTCCTAATTGTCGCCGCACAAACAACCTGCTCGCTGCCCCGCTGTAACTATACCACGTCGCTACTCCGACGTATCAGTACGAACCCAACTCGGTTCCACGATTGATAGCTCCTCTCAAGCCACCGATTGCCGCTAAACGATTATCTATTTCTTGAACTTGGCTCTGATACCAATTTAAGTTTGGTGACCAGGATCGATAAACAAAATAGCGAAGTTTTAGATCATAAGCTCGATCTTTGTAATTCTCATATCCTCTATTACTCTCATAACTTTTTTATTAACATTTAACACAAACCAAACTACATCTGGATAATGGGTAAGCGAGCAACAAGCTGTGCCGCTATCCCCATTTGGATCGCAAAGCCTATTCTACTAAATATAAATCCTTGGTTCCTCGGGCTCTGCGAGTCACTGTGGACCACCCTTGCACCAGTTCCAAGAAGCGAACCGCCTCGGGAGATAGAGATCCAACTGTGTCGAAGGCAAATGGAATGAACACGTGCTGATTCTCCAAACACGCTGCCTCATGCCTGGCAACCTTCTTAGATTCCGCCCTCAAAACCGTCTGTCTCGGAACGAAATCATTGTTTCTCAGCCCCACCAATGGGAACACCCCAGTGAGGTCGATGCATGCATGCTTACCCCCTGCCCATCCAAACACAAGAACGTCCGCAGGACGCAGTGTAGATCTTCCCTCTCTCAGATCAGTCAGAAAGTTAACAGGTGCCTCTTTTATGGATGAGATCCCGGCACGCCTAAGCACATCCCATAAGACATCTCTAACCCAGTCGTGATGATACTGGAACCCGGCAATTCCTTACAGCGGAGGGCATGCTCACCAAATTTCTCCAAACAAGCTTTTTTACAAATTGGGCATGATTCGTTTAGAGGGAAAATATGAATCATGAGCCTGTATTTAAGGATGACTCTGTATTCAACTTCCGACATCCGTTGCCCAAGACCTTCAATGGGCACAACAGTCAAAAAATCTTGGGCATGAGCCCCCTTGAGACAAGCAAAAACTGCCTTTTGTCTTGGTGTCATATCGAATCGCTCCTCCAAATCATGTACGTGTTTACCATTAAAGAGCACTCGCCAAGGTTTGTTGAGGTTTCTTGGGGGCGGTCTCCTTATCAGTAAAACCACCAAGATCAAGGTCCGGAAGAGTTGTTCCAATATTACCAAGTGCAAGGGAGTAGTCAGTATCTACCCCCATAACCCCATCGCTTCACAAGATGTGGTCCTGCAATTTCCACGACCGGGCCCTGGAAGCCACAAAAGCATATGCAGAGACATCCCCAGCCGAGAAAATTCCTAAGCCTCCGCAACGCATAGGGAAAGAAGCCAACCTCCACTGGAGGTCCCCAAAATATGGTCCTCCACACACAACAATATCTTCAATTGCCCCCCCACAGGCCCGCATCAAAGATGGTCACAGCCTCTTTGACATGTTCAGGTTGACAGGTCCAGAACCCAAACACTAACTTAGCAACCCCCATGCACGAACGCAACAAAAGGAGCTCACTTTGGGGGTTCCTAAGGTCTGGCAGGCGTTTCATAATTTCAACCGCCCTCAAAGCTCTTTTATTTGCCAAAGACCGAATAAACCCTACATCCCGACTAACCGCTCCCCCCAAGAGTTTAACTCCCCTCACAGGCCTGCTAATCTCGCTAGGGAATAAACCCGGCGCATTCTTCGAACCATTGCATGATGGCCAAAAAATCTCCGTTTTCTGAATATTAAGCCTAAGCCCCAGAGACACCCCCTCTGAGCGAATAATGCCCAACGCCCTAGCAACCTCCTCAGCCTTACCAATGATAGTGCCATCGTCTAAATACCAAGCATGGAAGGGCAAGGAACAGGTTCCTTGCAAACTAAGGATGAGTGGATGGAGGACCAGCGTAAAAAGAAGAGGGCCAAGGGGGTCCCCTTGCTGCACCCTAGTAAAAGCCCCAATATGAGTATCCCCCACATATAACCTGGCGGGCTGAGCATATAAAAACTGGACCCATGGGAAGATGGATGGACATCTGCAGCTAACTTCCCTGAGAAGGGTCGTCCGGTCCACCTCATTGAAGGCGTTAGAAAAATCAACAGTGAGCATAGCCAGGGACCCGTCAGAATGGAATGCGCTCAGAAACTTGTTAGCACTATGCAGTACCGCTTCCGCCCCATTAGGGATCCCAACCCCGAATTGAAAATCCCCTAGATAAGCAGCCACCTCTTTCCTCACTTTACGCATAGCGACTTTCGACACCAATCTTCTCCAAATGCCCCCAACCGCGATGGGTTTAATTCCATTGTCGGGCTTCAACAGGGGGGTCAACGGTGCCGAAGCAATGAACTCCACCAGAACTTTAGGACAAAGCCACCCAAGCCACAAGTTGACAACATCAGTGATGGCCTTTAGGAGCCCGGAGGCGGTTGGAGACCCCTGGCCACAGAAAGCGTCTAAAATATGTTGGGCCCGCAAACCATCCCTCCCACAAGATGTATCTTTCGGGAAGGTTTTAATACATTCCAACACACACTCACCGTCCACCTGCAAGGATGGTTCCGATGGCACGGCGGAGGGCAAGGTCGGCGGGTACACCATAGGGTGTTTATCTATAAAGGCTCTCAAGGTATCCCCCCCAGCAGGCGCGACCCCGGACGTACACAGGACTTTGACTGCCGCTGTGTAATGGCCATCCGCTACCTACCGGAGGCACTGCTTAATATTTCCCACTCCCTCTTCTTTAACTTGGCCATCCCACATCACAGGGAGTTCAAGGAGGGGTAGCACCAACTCTTCTAAACCTGCCCCTTCTTTCCAAACAGCCAAAGCCCACAAAATGGATTTACATTGAAGCGATTTCCTGTTACCCGGCCTTCGTTCCTGCCTAGTAGCCGGTTTGACAACACGTAACGTGCAGCGAGGCAACAACAAAAGTTTAACCCAGGCCTCAATAGACTCGGGGGCATCCACCACTTTACGGAGCCCCCTTGACAAGGCCTGGGCGAAAGCCATGCAGCACGCGGGCGGGATACTCTTGACAGTAGCAATAGGAAGGGCGAGGATGCGCTCAAGGAGAGCGACACCTACCACAATCGTCCCAGACGGACCACTCCCAAGTTCCATCTGCGGATCGCGGGGTTGAAGGATCCCCACAATAAAATCAAAGTCGCCTGCACGTGAGGTGCATTTAACCACTTCTTTTCCGTTTCGACAAGACCTATTCAAGGCACGCAGAGCCATGCACTCCCCACATAGCCAGTTATTAAGAAATCTCAAGGTTTCGACAACGTCATTGTAGAGTTCCAAGTCCGAAGCAAGACGCTCATTTAACTGATCTCTCCTTTCCTTTTCATTGAAATGATCCTGCTGGAAATGCATGAGTAACCTAGAGTACCCCTTGTATCCTGACATACAATCTTTGCAAAAATGAAAACTTTTAAAGGGGCAACGCCAAATCCTCGTGGCTGAGCTAGGACCAGGCTCCCCACCGCAAGCCATCATAAATCACTTAAGAATTAAAACCCTTTTTTTCAGAAACGAAAAAATAAAAATAAAATTGTAGTTGGCATTTAATCGAACACCTGGCGTGCATTAATAGCAAAACCCCCAAGCTAATGTCATTGATAACAAATCACCCGGAAACTGAAGTACTAGAAGACCAAGTAAGCAAAAACCGAGAAGGGCGGAGCTGTGAGGCGGAGATGGAGGGCTACGGTGATGGCTCTACGAAGTGGAGGAGGGAGGTTGGTTTGGGCTGTGAAGAGGTGACAAGGGTGGGCGGTGGAGGCTAGTGGTTGCGGGGTGAGGGTGGAGGGTGAGTTGTGAGGGTGGAGGCTGGTGGTTGCGGGGTGAGGGTGGAGGGTGAGGTTTGAGGGTGGAGGGTTACGGTGGTGGAGGGTGAGGGTGAGGGACAATAATACTAATATGATATAACCCACAAGCTCGGGTATATATACTAATTTAGATTTCAAAACCCAACTAGACTAGAATACAAATACCATAATCATAT
This sequence comes from Bidens hawaiensis, assembly GCF_021521415.1. NCBI lineage: Eukaryota > Viridiplantae > Streptophyta > Magnoliopsida > Asterales > Asteraceae > Bidens > Bidens hawaiensis. The sequence continues at coordinate 26,042 of NW_027499378.1, forward strand.
TCAAAATACTAATTGGTAATAACAAATATAAATAATAATTAATAAATAAATTTCTTGTGGTCCAAGTCATTGGCTCGACTTGTTCACCAAGTAATTTATTCCATGTAAATCAAGTTACGTGCTCAACTTGATAAACAAGACACGAACTCATCATAGGCTCGATGAGTCGGCCAAACCCGCCTCATTGACTCGAGGACGGAAATTAAGTCCAACAAGATGTAACCAAATTAAAAGGCTACAAAACAGCCCCTAAGTGATTACTTTCATATTCTAGAACACCATCAATATTATAGTTTCGACGCTTCTCTCCATGTGACTCGATTTTGAATCTTGCGTCACCAGCAACATTTGTTAATAGAAATTTTCAAATTACTGCTCGTAGAAGATATCCCGATTTAATACAAAACCCCAATTTATGAAAGCCAATTCTAGAGTCTACATAGTAACATATTATGAAACTCTTTCAAGATATTCAATTTGTAGGAGACTTCGATTCCTTTTTTAATTATTTTCATTAACCATATAAAAACCACTTTACCATTTTTGATAGTGCCTTAATTGCTAAAAGAATACCTTAATCTTAGTTTTATCACTTTCAAAAATATGTTTATGATGATTGGTTTACAAAATTAAACTTTGTAACGAGGGTTTTCTTATAGTAATAAGTTTTTTTTTTATTTTGTAACGTCAAAATTAATATGGTTGATTAACATCCTATTTTAGAAAGACTCATTTGAGTATTAGGGGTTAGAAAGACTCATTTGAGTATTAATGGTGATTTGAAATGATGTTAAAAAAACAAAGCTACAAATATGTTTGTGGAAAGGTGTCACCATTTGGTGATAATGTAAAGCCCATAATATTTAGTCGGCATGTGTGGCTGTGTACCACTTGAGTGAACACTAGAGTTGAATTTATATATTCTGGATTCATATATTTATTCAAATGTTAAATGAAAGTATGGACAAATTATTTTCTGTCAAATTACATGTAGTAATCTACATTCAAGCCAACAACAAAATATCATATATTTTTTTTTTCATTCTATGCAAATTAACATCAATTTTTACTCCTTATTCTTTTTATTTTAACTACTATACTTTTATTCAAATTAGAGTTGCAGTCAAGTTTACAGCATATTTGAGCTCGAGTTTGATTCAATCGTGTTTGCCTAATCCTAAGCTTTAGTCAATACCTCAACGAGTACGCTTGATACGACAGACTCACATTTGGGTTGAGAATCATTTGATTAAGAATGTTCAATTAGCTGAGAAAGTAAAAGGACTCGTTGAAAATATGTTCAATTAGGCAGACTCAATCAGAGGTCAAGGTGTCTTAAATCATCTAGAAATATTTGTTATAAAATAATGACTCCAATAAACAAAATAATATTTAAAACAAATAAAAAAAGAACCGGGTGGACATGAAATTGAGTACGCCCGAGTGCGCATGGACTGGTGGAGGGTCATCCGACCATCATCACATGTAATGCATTGTTCCTTAATATTTAGTTTTTATTTTTAATTATTTTTGTTCTTAATGGCTGTTTTTTTCTAATCGGGTTTTGTAGGCTAAAGTTGGAAACCACTTAAAAAAAACTGCATTATTACTTGAAAATTACGAAAAAAGGTAATTAGAATGGAACCTTAATTGTAATTTTGTAGTTAAAACAAGTATATGTAATAAAATTTTCATGATTTCACGTCCACGTTCGTCTATGTAGTGAAGTGGATTTTAGGTCAGTTTGTACATTATAACATATCGTTATATCTATGTGTCTTTGCGTGTTTGTATATTTGGGTGTTCTTATAGATATCCTTTTACATTAGGATAATTTTTACGTGTAGCTTACATAAGATTTCAAGTTGAATATAAGTCTATTATCATTTTATTTAATTTGTTCACTACACGATGTAGCAAACATGTTCATAAAACCCGACGTGTCTTCGCTACACATGTTAAATGCTTGTGGCAAACCCATGACAATTTCATTGTAAATTCTGTTTGAATTATTAACTTATCTTGATTTATCTTTGTAGTTTTTCCGTTTTAAGTGTGGTTGGCAATGCATTGATTACCCTCCTGAGTAACTTTGAAATCAGGAGTGAATCGAGTGATGACGGTAGGCTTCTATTTTCAGCTTGGTTTTTGCTTAGTTCATACGCAATTTACTCGAGTTTATTATTGTATCTATATTTTGTTGATGGTTTAGCCTAAGTAATGGTTTAACTAGTATGGCTAAGCTGAATTATAGATAATTGGCCACGAGGGGCACGTTAACAATATTTGGAGATATGTACTCATGAACCCTAACCGGTGGTCCACACCACCATGTGTCTAATTTTGTTAATGGTGCATCATCATCATCCATGGCCCATATGTAAAGGTCATCTCCTTAAATTCTGGTTATCAAGTAAAAGAAAACAAAGGCATCTTCGACTTTTGCACTATCAAACAATATGGCATATTCATACAATATTGTTTCTTCTATAAATGCGGCTTCATTTTTAATTATGTTTGTTTTTTTTCCCTTTATGTCAATTTGTCATTTCCTATATTTTAAACAATATATAAAAAATTATATTTTTCGTATAATAGATATTTATATAAATATTTCTAGTAACCACAAAGCAACATAGAAACAACTTGTACACATTATTAGAATGATTAACAAAAGGATTTGTGAAGAATAACATTTCCCTGCACAAGTAATCTTTTCTGAAAAGCAACAAAGTTTTATGAAAAAAATATTATTGCTGAGGTTTAAGAGCATCCACTTCGCATTGTGAAAGACGCATGGCTGACTGATCATGGATGGCAAACAATGGAATGCACGTACGCTGTGGCCTAGCTGGGTCATGGATGGCACCAAGTCATGGAATGTCTGGTGTGGCGCAAGTCCTTGTCTGGTTTTTGAGGTATTAGTAAGTAAAGAATCACGGTTTTTAGGGGCATGGGTATTAAAAATCAACTTTAACAGATTTATTTATATGCTAATTTATTATACATATACACATTTATTTTATTAATTTTATAGAGACTTTAATATAAAAATTTACAAAATGTTTATATGATTGTAAAAAATACATTGTAAAAACATTACTAATTGTTCTTTAAAATAAGTAACCAACCTGGCTACTTCATTTTCTTCCAACTTTTACCTACTTAACTCATTTCCCACCGAACTTCTATGTCACTAATTGGTTATCTGCCTAACAACCAAATGATCGTAGGTTCTAATCTCAAAAGGGTTCAAAGAAATACGAAAGGAAGTTGAGAGAGCATTCGGTATCCTCCAAGCTGGGGGGAAATCGTATGAAATTAGACAAGAGCTTGGAACATGAACATAATAAAAGACATAGTGTATGCATGGATTATAACACATAATATGATACGTAATTGATCGGTTGAACGAACCCTATAACAAACTACGGCATGTTACGGACTCTTTTGATGTTTATATTGAACGCACCACACATACTTAATATATGTACAAGACATTAGGTATGTAGTGTAGTGCATTCATAAATATTTGAAAATGTTTTTGTCAATAAATCTGGATATTCTGTTGGAAAGTTTTGGGTGTTGGAATTAATTGTTAAAGTTCACATATGGGTTGAAGTTCATTAGAGCAGTTTAGAAATTACCGTTATATTTATTTAAGTTGAGTTTATCTTGTGGTCATGAGATAAATAGTATTGTTATATTTTTCTTATAGGGTTTTAACAGTAGGAGCTAGCTTGAGTCATGGTTGGTTTAAGTCTTAGTTTATTACTCCATATTTGAAGAGGTAGGTCCCAGCAGAGCCCAATTGGACCTGCAGGACTCACCTTAAAGAGAGACGTCTGCGCGGAAACCAACTGGATCCGCAGGACCCACCATGCTCAGAGACGTGACGTCCTTACGCGCAGTACGCAAGCTGTTCCCGCAGGAAATGCCTCCCAATGGTGAAGTACTCCACCTGTTCCCGCAGCTGCGGATACAAGCCATCAGGGAAGGCCACCCGCGCAGCAAGGCTGCACGCACAAGGCACTTAGCTCAAAATAATTCAGTAATGTCACCTGAAGAAGGAATGAGCAAAGCCGGGAACAATCCCGCACAAAGGCGGGAGGGGGAATACTCCCGCCCAAATGAGCCAGTCCGTAAGATACTGGAGGATCTTTTGTACTGTACCTGACGAGGTATGGGCAAAAGATCTGACCAGAGATACGACAGCTCATTGACAACAGTATGGCGAGCAGCATGCTCTTGTACTGTATGTCACTATTAGCCGCTGCCTACTCACCAACTCCTGTCATACCACGTGCATAGCATTCAGTTGGTGGAAAAGGAATAGTACACAGCAGGCCTGGTCACTGTCAGCCGCTGCCTACCCACCAACTACCAGCATGGCACGTGCGTAGGCCACAGTTGTTAGAACAGGAATACTATTCAGCCGGCTATACCTTCTTGGAAACCTACATTCGGCTATAAATACCCCAAATGGTATGATCATCTCATCTTATCTTGTATCTTATATCTTATACCTGATATCTTCTCTAGCAATCTCTTAATATACACTTATATTCAAGAGCAATCTAGTCTGATTCTCACGCCGGAGGGTGGTCACAAGGAGGTACCCCCCTTCTCAGTGACGAGCTCACGGTGTCTGTTTTGCAAGTTATCAGAAGAACCATCTTTGCCGGATCTAACCCCTCGTGGGAAACATCTAATTAACCCCCAGATTATCCGTAATCTGCCCGGGGTCGATTAGTGTTTCTTCATTGGCGCCACCCGTGCATAAAAGCTAGAACTTCATTTCTTTTCAGTTTTTTCAAACTTCTGGAAAGATGGTTAAAGAAACTCCGGTAACCACAACCCCAGCTACTGGGGGGAATACCGGCGACTACACAGTTTTTACGAACACTACCCCGGTTACCCAAGCCGGGGCAAGTACAGTAAATTTTACGAACACTACCCCAGTTACCCAAGCTGGGGCAAGTGCAGTAAATAATCGCTCACTGGGATTCACCGATACCCAGTTAGATAGACAACGAACGAGGCTCCCCCGCCAAACACTCGATGAAGTTAAAGCGTGGGCGGAAGCACGTCAAAAAGAATTCCAAGCTGAGTTGGATGAACGCTTATGTTTACTCCAATAGGCTGATGAATTCGTAGAGTACTTTGACGATGATTCGGAGGAATCCGATAGTGACGCAAACCCTCGTCATAGGGCGAAAGGGAAGCGTAAGGAAACGGACTCCCAACCGAGAAGGCATTTTGAAGAAACCTTCAAACCAAAAAACGCGGGTGGAAACCCACGTGACTTCTCCAAAGCATTTAGACCAACTGCGGCAAATGCGGGAACGTCCAAATTTGCAAGGGACATTGCGGAAGCAATTGCCCCGAAAAGTGCCAAACAGATGTCCAATATCGGCACTTACGATGGTATATCTGATCCAGACGATCATTTGAACAGATTCATAGCGGGGGCAACCGTCAGTAGTTGGACGGAACCTACGTGGTGTTACATGTTCCAAATGACGCTTGTTGGGGCAGCTAGAGCGTGGTTTGATCGTCTACCGGTCCACCACATCTACGATTGGGCAGACTTCCAGCAGAAGTTTAGCCAACACTTCAGCCAACAAAGAAAGTATACCGAAGAGCAATGGACAATCCTCAATTGCATTCGAGAGGAAGATGAATCTTTGCCAGACTTCATCACTCGCTTCAACTCAAAGAAGCTAAGTCTTGGTAATATTAGCGAATATCTTGTTCGCGCTGCTTTTATCCAGGGCGCGAACGACCCAGAGCTCATCCGCACCTTAACGGGTAAAGATGGCATGTCATCCACATGGGATGCCATCATGACAGCAGCTAAACGCTTTGCGGAAACGGAGAAGCAACTGGGTAGAGATCTCCCCCAGAGCACAAACCTCTACACCCAGAAAACAAGAGAAGACAACGTCCTTACAGCCCGACTAAACAAAAAGCGGAAGCTAGGCATTTGGCAGTCAAGGGTAAACTTTGACACATCATCCGGCTTGCAACATCGGTTAGGCGGAAGGGATAACGTACAGTCGAACCAGAACTCCAGATGGACGCCACTCACCAAAAGCGTAACCGAGATATTCGCCACTGAGGATCTCCCATGGCCAAAGGCTCCAATAATCCGACATCGTCACAATGCTGATCGGAGCAAATACTGTGACTTTCACAGGACAAAAGGCCACAACACTGAAGAATGCACAGACGTAAAGGACATCGTCGAAGCATTTGTCAGAGATGGGACGCTCTCGCACCTCGTGGCGTAACGAACGCTGAGCAGACTGATGCGTGTAGAACCCCAGTTGGGGAAAACACGAATAAAATTGCAGCTTCAATGTTGGAGACTACATACTGCGTAAACAATGAGATCCCGAACCAGGTGCATATCGGCTCGATGGCACTCCCATCCCAACAACATGGAAGGGAGCTCAATCACACAGTTTGCATGTAGATCAATTCCAAATTTGTAAAGAAAATGCCCAGAGCCACTTCTAATGGAAATGATTCTCCTTAGAACATTGATGCTGATGATCTTACGTTTATACTTATGAACTTTCCACACTGTTATGCCGGTCTTCACCGCATACATAAGTGCGGAAGTCGTTGCTTGTGGAAGGCGGCAAAACCCGCATAAACACAAAAAACGGCAAACCTTCACGCAGGTCAGTCATAGGTAAAGTTGGGTCATCCCGCTAAATGAAAGTGCCGGTCCTAACCGCACAAATCATGATGGAGGAAACCGAACTAACCTATTGACAACCGCGCGTCGAACGGTTAATTTATTCAAAACACTGATGCCGGTTTTCGCCGCATAAATAAGTGTAAAGAAATCGTTGCTTGTGGAAGGCGGCAAAACTCGCATAAACACAAAAAACGGCAAACCTTCACGCAGGTCAGTCATAGGTAAATTTTGGTGATCCCACTAAATGAAAGTGCCGGTCTTAACCGCACAAATCATGATAGAAGAAACCGAACTAACCTATTAACAACCACGCGTCCAACGGTTACCTTATTCAAAATACTTAGAAAATTTCTAACAGAAGGATGAGGAAAACCTCCACGCAGGTCAGATATAGGTGAAGTTTAGCCATCCTACCAAGTGCAAGTGACGGTTTTACCAGCACAATCACGAAGGGGGAAGCAAAACTTCAACCTATTATCTACCACGTTCAATGGTTAACTTATTCTAAACACTTAGAAAATTTCTAACAAAAAGATGAGGAAAACCTCCACGCAGGTCAGATATAGGTAAAGTTTAGCCATCCTACTAAGTGCAAGTGACGGTCCTACCCGCACAATCACGAAGGAGGTAGCAAAACTTCAACCTATTATCTACCACGTTCAAAGGTTAACTTATTCTAAACACTTAGAAAATTGCTAATTTAAACTAAAGTATGCATGAGCAAGTCATATAACGTTTATAAAGCAAGTCATCCAGTGAAAGTAGCGGTCTTACCCGCACAGAGATTTATATTTCATAATAATTCATTACAAGAATGGCCGGGTAACTACCCGCCTACAAGAATATAAATCTATACAAGCTAAACCTATCCTAACAGTGGGAAGGGATCTTAAGGTTCAAGCTTCAGGACCACTCCCTCCAAACCCACTTGTACCCGCACCATCAGTTGGCTGTGGCGGTTCAAGGAAGGTCTTTAAAATGGCTAGCCCATCATCAGCAGCAGCAACTTCGTTCACCTTCTCCACCACCGGATGCGGGAATGCGGCATACTGATTCACTGCTTGGTCATATACAGCTTCAGTATCAACATCATATAAAGGGAAGTTGGAAGGGGGGATGCCTTTCTCAACGAACCCTAGACCAAGCAGGAAGCCGGCCTTTTCCCCATCCTCGTGAGAAGCGTTGAGGGCTGCGCTCATGGCATCATCGTATGATGTGTCCGTGAAGACTCGATGCACAACCTACAAGAAAAAATATAAGTATCAATACCTTTTCTATTTACAAAGAAAAGCGTGAAGACATTATGAAGCTAAGCTTACCTGCGACAACGCTTCTCGAGAAGCCATTCCTTGGTAACCAGAGCTTCCTGGAGGGCAGCTTGAGCTTGGTTACGGGCGCGTTCGGCTTCACTTTTGTTGAGGTTGGCAAGCAACACTTCTTTAGCCATAGCCTCTTCAACTCCCTTTAGCTTCCGCTCAGTGTGGTCAAGCACCCCCCTCTGGTTCAAGATCTCTTGGAGCTTCTTGGCGTCTTCCACCGCCAAGGCATCATGAGCCTGTTGGAGCGCCTCTAGTTTGGCTTTAAGTTCCTCATTCTCGAGGCGTAGAGGCTCAGCAACAGCTTCAGCCTTGGTGGCCCTCTCAGTTGCGTTCCGTGCAGTTTCCTTAGCCAGCCGAAGCTGTTCGTTAACAGCTTGGGCAGCCTTGGAACGGGCCTCGAGCCGGGCCTGAACTTCAACCTCGAGGGCCTTGAAGGCCTTCTCCTTTTCCGCAGCCACTGCGGTAAGCCTCTTGTTCTCCTCCCGGACAGCCCGCGCCTGAACTACTTCTTGAATACGAGCTGCTTTTAACTTGTCGTTTTCACGACAGAGCAGCTCGACTCGCGGCTGCATCCGGGCCAGGAGAATCCGAAGCTCGTTGGTTAGCCTACCCTCCTGGTAGCTAGCCATTGCTTCCCCCAACGCACCACTGGGAGCTGCGTGACGAGCCCACTCCACGCACTCCACAGGCGTGCGAAGGGTTGTTCCTCGGCGGATGTTCCATCGTGGAACATACACTTCATTGGAATCCGACACTGCAAAAAACAAAAAGCAGTTAGGAAAAGATTATATATAAAAAAAAAAGGCCAAAAGAACCCTACGCACCTGTAGGGTCGACAACAGGCCGATAGCCGCCAAACCCATCACCTGAACCCAAGGGAAATCCATCCAAGAGGTCAGGCAGATGGGAAGGAGGCGGAGGTTGGCGAGAAGCCCCAAGCATACCTGAAGGATCGGCCGTAGCTTCCGACGTCGGAGGAGGCATGGAGGCCGCCGCGGTAGAAACCAACGGAGGTGAACTCACCGGAGGTGAACTCACCGGAGGTGAACTCACAACCGTGGTCGCCGCTGCGGAAATACCCGCAGAAATAGTCACCGCCGGCTCAGTAAAAGATTCAGTAAATATGGCACTGACAGCTGGCGGAGATGTCATCACAGTTGGAACAGTTAGCTCAACTGGGTGAGCAACTGAACCAACAACTGAAGCAGGTGCAGCCGCCTGGGTCATCGCCTCAGATAGGTTGACCAAGCCTACCGTCATGGGTCCGGAGGTGCTCCTCCCCGCTCCACCCTGGAATGCGGTAGCATCCACGCCTGCACAAAGAAGATATAAGTATAATGGCGGAAAGATATGAAGTTAAAAAGTAAAGTTTATACTTACGGGTTTTCTTGAGCCTAAAAGTGCGAACAGGCGGGGACGAACCCGATGGAGCCGGCCTCTTCACGCCTCTCACCGTCATTGTCCTGGGCTGCTCGGAGGTGACGGTCGTCTCAGCCTCCGGAGCAGTGGTCTTATCACCACCAGGGTTCCCCACCACCTCCTCGCTTTCGGTCTCTGAATCAGACCGATGCACCGGATCGGCAGTGGAGGCAACCTTCGCCTTCCCCTTCCCGCCGGCAGCCTTCTTCTTCCGCACCAACGGAGGACCATCTGCGGATTCCTCATCAGAAGATGACAAGATTAGAGGAATTCCAGCAGAGGTTTCAGCATTGAGAGGTCGAGGGTTGAATAACGCCTTACCTGGCCGCGTGGCGCTCAGAATAGGGTGGCCTGGCGGGTAGACCTCCACAAACCGATCCCTCGTTTGCTCCAAGATGGGCAACTCGTTCTCATCGAGAGCACGAGTACCCATCCGAGCGGGACCATCACTCTCCCGCGGCTGCAGGAGAGACTGCAAGTCGTTCCCCTTTGAAATAAAAGAAACAGTTAGAAGACAAACCTATATAAACAAATAAGACAAAGCATACCGTAAGGGACAGAGTTCAAACCGTATTCGAGGACGATTGGAACCTGTGACGCCTCCTTCCACACCCGGCTCATCCCAAGCATCACCATCTCAGACTCCGCAAAGCGGTACACCGGAGTCTGGATCCGGGAGATCTTGGCGAACCATTCCGCCTCCTGGTAGTTTGGGGCGTGAAGGGCGGGGAGTGCTATCCCATTCTTAAACGTCATTGCTATCGGGACGACGCGAGCGGAGATATAAAAAAACTCCCTCTTCCACGACCGAAGACTGCGCTCGGTTGCGCAGATCTTCAGCCCCTTGATCCGGTTGACCAGGGTGTACCACCCCTGGATGCACCTCCAAGAATAGAAGGTCATCAACCGGTCAACATGGGGCTCCACGCCCAGAATGAGGCACACCCACTCAAAGTGGCGGATCTTGGCGATCGCCATCGAGTGTACCTCCGTCAAATGCACCCCGTGCCTCTCCAAGACACGGTATACAAACTTCGTTAATGGGAACCTGAGATTCCCATAAACGAAGAATGCAGCGTACACCCCTATCTTGCCCTTGGGGGCATCGTACACCGTCTGGTGTGGCTCCGGAAACTCAGGCTCGAACGGCTCGAGCATGAACTTCCGGACGATGTACTGAAAAAGCTCAGTGGGAAGAGCACACTGGCATTCGCCAGCAGTGCTCTTATCGTCTTTATCAGACGTAGACGTCGGGATCTCGACGTGCACGTCAGATTCCTCGGCAGCAGCTTCGAAATCGTGAGTAGAAGACATGGTTTGGAGGTAAAGGAATGATTTCAGGAGAATGCTTGGCAGAAAGTATTCGCCAGAAATCGTTTACAAGAAGAGGAGTGAAAGTGTGAATTACAAAGGACCCTCTCCCCCTTTGTGTACTCATCGCAATTAATGCGATGAATTTAATGCGGAAGAGAGAGAAATCACAGGTGCAATGAAACTATGACACGTGACAAAGTGCAAGCTGGCAACAGCTGTTGAAAGGACGCGTGCCATTAATTCCGCGGCCACGCGCCCGAAAAATCGCGCCCACGCGCCTGAAAAAGCGTCTGTAATGACCATGTACTGTCACGTCGCCATAACTTCCAGCACGTCCTGACACAGTCAGAAGAAACCGTCGGACGACGTTTCAACAGTTTGAACTGTTCTTATCCTTTCACCAACTCTTCGAATTTCAAAATTTCAAAAAGATTCAAAGTAAGCGGGAATATACCCCTTACCTTGGCAACCAAGTAACTATAAGACAGGTACGAGTACAGTGTTAAGGCAAAACCCTTCACATACTTAGCACCTGCAGGGAATTGAAGCCAATAATACCTCGGCAACCAAGTAACCATAAGACGGGTGCGGGTACAGTGTCAAGGCAAAACCCTTCACATACTGAGCACCCGCAGGGAATTGACGCCAGGAATACCTTGGAAGTAAAGTAACCGTAAGACGAGTGCGGGTACAGTGTCAAGGAAAAACCTTTCACATACCTAGCGCTCCGCAGGGAATTGAAACCAAGAAGGATCTTCTGGACAATGCTTGCGGAAACGAGATTAACATCCCCGCATAGCGGGAATGTCGAGAACTACATTGTTTGAAGCTCCAAGATGGAATTGGAGGTTTTAACATAATTGATCACTATGTTCAAAACTACCAAAACCTCATGGAGAATCTACACAAGTGGGACTCAACGCTCCTGACTTGCGAGGAGGTTACAGACCTACCCGCATCATACCCAAAGATCAAGCAGGAAAGTCGGGAATTTCTGCAAGTGACATTAGGACTTCCGCGGGAAGAATCCCCATGGAAAACCTTAAAACTAAACCCTTTTCAAAACCCTTTGCTTAAGTCCAAAAGTTCACCTCACTTATTAAACATTCATGAGAAGAACATTGGACTGGGGGGACTTGAAGAGGTAGGTCCCAGCAGAGCCCAGTTGGACCCGCAGGACTCACCTTAAAGAGAGACGTCTGCGCGGAAACCAACTGGATCCGCAGGACCCACCATGCTCAGAGACGTGACGTCCTTACGCGCAGTACGCAAGCTGTTCCCGCAGGAAATGCCTCCCAATGGTGAAGTACTCCGCCTGTTCCCGCAGCTGCGGATACAAGCCATCAGGGAAGGCCACCCGCGCAGCAAGGCTGCACGCACAAGGCACTTAGCTCAAAATAATTCAGTAATGTCACCTGAAGAAGGAATGAGCAAAGCCGGGAACAATCCCGCACAAAGGCGGGAGGGGGAATACTCCCGCCCAAATGAGCCAGTCCGTAAGATACTGGAGGATCTTTTGTACTGTACCTGACGAGGTATGGGCAAAAGATCTGACCAGAGATACGACAGCTCATTGACAACAGTATGGCGAGCAGCATGCTCTTGTACTGTATGTCACTATTAGCCGCTGCCTACTCACCAACTCCTGTCATACCACGTGCATAGCATTCAGTTGGTGGAAAAGGAATAGTACACAGCAGGCCTGGTCACTGTCAGCCGCTGCCTACCCACCAACTACCAGCATGGCACGTGCGTAGGCCACAGTTGTTAGAACAGGAATACTATTCAGCCGGCTATACCTTCTTGGAAACCTACATTCGGCTATAAATACCCCAAATGGTATGATCATCTCATCTTATCTTGTATCTTATATCTTATACCTGATATCTTCTCTAGCAATCTCTTAATATACACTTATATTCAAGAGCAATCTAGTCTGATTCTCACGCCGGAGGGTGGTCACAAGGAGGTACCCCCCTTCTCAGTGACGAGCTCACGGTGTCTGTTTTGCAGGTTTTCAGAAGAACCATCTTTGCCGGATCTAACCCCTCGTGGGAAACATCTATTTAACCCCCAGATTATCCGTAATCTGCCCGGGGTCGATTAGTGTTTCTTCAGTATTTAACAAGGGTCTTGTTTCTAGCAATTTTGATCGAATAAATTTAGATTTTAGGTTATTCCATCACATTCTTCTTTGTTTCTTGTTCATTGCAAGCTATATATGTTGAGACTGTTGGAATTGCTAATTGTCGATAAAGATTCTTTAAAACCATTATTGAAAAGATGGTAGATTGATGTCTAATCTTAACCAGAAAGTATGCCCCTTGAAATTAGAAGGGTAGGACAAAAAAGAGCAAATAATTAATCAAAAAGTTGAATTAATTAATTTGAAGAAAAGTAATTGTTTGACACAATTACACAAATGACGTTTGAGAGTTAGTAAAGTAACACCTTTAGATATTAAGATTTTAAAATAATAAATTTGAATTTTAAGCTTTCAATTTTGTAATGGGTTGGAAGTATGTTACTCCTGTAAAGTTCTAATAAATTGACTAAATTTGCATAGATATTAAAAAACAAATTATTAGTGTTATTATTACTATATACTAAATGAGAACTTTGGTGATGCAAGGTTATCATTGGTTCAAGTGGCGGATAAATAGTGGGTCAATTTATTATTATTATTATTATTATTATTATTATTATTATTATTTTGTTTTAGCCTGATGCCATAACGAACGTAACCTAAACCGACTAGATTCAAGTCGATTCATCACCACAACGCCTGGGTGTTGACTCACAACTGCAATGCCCGACTAGTCACGTTCGGGTTTTACTAATGCCCGAGAGTTCTGGTACTGTAACGAACATAACCTTAACCAACCGAATTCGTCTTGACTCACCACCACAACGCTCGAGTTTTACCAACACTCGTTTTACCCACTCACCACTACAAAACCTGAGATCAGCAATACTTGACTTACCAGCACCCATGTTTTAATGACAGAATAAATGTCATTTTATATATTATTTTTTTATATGTTAATTTGACGAAATTATTTTGGGGTTTTCAACTCTTGGGTTTTACCAACATTGTTTATACTATAACGAACGTAGTCGATACGACCGAATTCGTGTCAACTCATCGTCGTAACACTCTGTTTTACCCGTCAGGGTCGCGTTGACTCTTTGATGCAACGCTCGTGTTTTACCAACGTCAAGCTTTTCCCGACCGAATAATCATTGTTTTAAATAAGTAATTTTTTTATAATATTATGTTAAAAATATAAAATAAAAATAAATGATTGGAAAAGACTGAAATGTCTTTAATCTAAATAGAAAAGTTAACAAGAGTTAATTTTAACACTTCTTTAATTAAAGCTTAAAATCAAATTTGTTACCTTAAAACCAGTACCAGAAGGTGTTACTGAAACCTCAGGCATACTATACGTAATTGTGCAACTATTTAGTTACTATTGTTTTTCAATTAATTATAAAGTTGTGGTATTTTGAAATGTAAACGAAGAGTTATTAAACTAGTGATATATAACTCAAAACGTAAAATGTTAATTAGAAAACGAATAAATAATTTTGCCACGGCCACGTGTACCGTGAAAGGAAACGACCGTTGCTTTTGTATCTCTTCCTGTCTCCATCTTCCTTTCGTCCTCATTCATCGCCATAAATAACGTTACAATTGCTAACTTTTTTCAAAGTTAGAATACATGTATTTTCAGCTAAATTTTCCAACTGTTTTAAAATCATAAACTTGAAGTTAATCATTTTGGTTACCTCAATTGGCAATTCTCAACCCTTTAGGCTTTTAACTTTCTAGTATACTTAAATAGATTTCTCATTAGAGAAAAAAAAAATTAACGTGAGATGGCTTAAGTTTAACGAATACTTATTTATGTTACTTAAGTAGACTCAACACTTATTTTTTATTCTTACAGAGTTACGAGTTACGGTATAGAAAAACAACGTTATTTTTAAATATTATTCGGTTTCCAATAGAGTTTATATTGAAAGATATACAATACAAAACAAATATGTATGTTTGGATTTTTATAAAACTGTAGATATTATTAAAGAAAAGCTAAGTTATATATTAAATGGAAAATAAAAAAGAAAAATAAGTTACAATTATAAAAATATCCAATGCCAAAATTATAATGTTACTTTTATACTTTATCAGATTTTTGACAAATTTAAAAGATAACGAATAACTATTTTAAATACTTTTCTCTAGAATACATATAAATATTTATATATATATATATATATATATATATATATATATATTTTATTAATGAATAAATATTAAGGCTTATGATATGATTATGACCGAACCTCTTAGCTTGTGTCCGTGTGTTTGTGTCGTACATGCCTGTCTTCTCTCTTTCTCTTCTGACCTTTAAAATCTTGAGAACTGGATTTGGTTTTTGTTACTTATCACCCAAACTGTAACATAATTAGCCATCCATTTCCACTCAGTCTGAGCTCAACCCACATTCCAGTTTCACAATAAAATATGTTTAACTCATAGACATGATAAAATGTTTAAGTCACCTAGATGGAGGAGTGAGAAGAACAAGACCAAATGTGTATTCAAGTTACAGTTTCATGGAACTCAGGTAATTAAATGCTCATATCCCAAATGTGTGTTGTTAATTGCATATTTGCATGCATGAATATGCCAGTATTAATTCATTTGTTGAAAGAGGTTAATTATTACATTATTGCATGCAAGGTGCATGTTTAATAAATTGATTAAGACAAACACCATCTCAAAGATTTAGGCAAGAAATTTGCAATCTTCTAAGTGCACAACTATAATATTATTATTATTGTTGTTGCTATTATTATTTATTTATATTTTATTCAGTTTTTGGCTGTGAAATGGTTAGTTTAGATATATGTTATCATGTATATGCAGTTGGCATTGTTGGGAGGAGATGATTTAATAATATCCGTGGTTCCCGCTGATGTCGGAAAGCCGGCATCAAGATTAGAGAAAGCCAAAGTTCAAAATGGAAGTTGTTATTGGGAAAAACCGCTTTATGAAACTGTGAAACTCACTCAAGATCCGAAAACCGGGAAGTTTCATGAGAAAATCTATCACTTTGTTGTAACCAAGGTATATTTTTCTTCAAATCTAAACTAATTATTATAATATCTTTGAGAAAAAAAGGTAATTTGTTGTTGGTTTTTGACTTTTTGACATTTTGTAGGATTCTTCAAGATTTGGTGTTGTTGGAGAGGTTTCAATTGATTTTGCAACTTATATTGAGGCTACAAAGATTGTTTCTTTATCACTTCCTCTTAAAAATGCTAAATTTACCGCAGTATTGCATGTATGTTAATTGTTTTTCCCTCGCAAACTTTTGGTCAAGTGGATTTGCTTATTTGAGTTTGATGTTTTTGTATGTTGTTTGGATTAGGTATCGATTCAAAAAGTGCAGGGTGCTTCTGATCAAAGGTGAAATAAATGTCTAAAATTGTTTTAGTTTTCTATTCGTTTAAGTTATTAGAATATTACGTATATATTCCAACGATTTGCAGCCCGCATGATCTAAGCTTGAGGACACTCTTTGGCAACGGTGATTTAGAAGGAAGGGTTAGAAGAAATCTTACTGAAGTAAGTTTTCGTGTCGCCTAGCTTAAAACTTAGTTGGTGTTTAGATTTTTGGTTTTGAATTAATTATATTGTTACTGAAATTTGATATCTAAAAATCAGTTTGAAACTTTGGATAAAGCAATAAATAAATAAATTTTGCTTCTAATTATTTAGCATCAAATAGTCAGTTTTTGGTCCTGAGTTTTGTGCTAACTGCAACAAGATTATCTGAGGGTAAACTAATTATCTCCTTTTACAATGTCCTTTTTGGTCATTTTATCTATTACTTCATTATATCATCAAAACATGTGCTCGACTTTGATAATATGATTACTACAACTTCCACAGCAGAAATATATCGAAATACTATTTGGAAGTTTCGTAATTATAAGGTTATGATTGAAAATGATCAATGTAGTTTAATCTTATATTATTCAGCCATTATGGTTAAGTTTTCTTAACAGTTGTGCCATAATAATAAATGTAGCTAAATCTTACTATCTAACTATAACAGGATTATGGAACCTGCAATGGCATTAATAGAGATCACCAAGCAGCCATTGGATCTGACATCATGCTGTCAAGTTCTGATAGCAGTTATGGGCTTGATACGCCACACAAACATGAACCTAAGAACCCTAAATTAACTCCTGATTCTTCAATTAAAAAAGATAGATCTTTGCAGCGGGATTGGTCAAACGGTTCAGCTCCCAAATTAAGTACAGATGATTCACCGACAAGTACTTTAGGAGCAACTTCTGAAGAGATTTCTTCAGATACCATTATTCAAAATCTTAAGGTCAAAGTTGCAGCTTTGACCAGGCAAGCTGATGTGTCAGGGTTAGAGTTACAGACTCTCCGTAAGCAAATCGTGAACGAGATGAAAAAGAGTCAAGATGTTATAAAGGAAGTAGCAATAGTTAAAGAAGAACGAAATGCATTGAAAGAGGAGTGTGAAAACCTTAAGTCAGAAAAAGTCAAAGTCAACAGTATGTCGTTGTTTCACCAAGGTGATCCTTATGCTCTTCTTGATGAATTGAGACAAGAACTAGAACATGAGAAGGGTTTGAGCTCCAATCTCCGGATACAACTTCAGGAAACACAGAAGTCAAATGCTGAGTTGGTTCTTGCTTTAGAGATGTCAAAGTCAAAGTCAAAGTCAAAGTCAAAGTCAGAGTCATTATGTTCTGAATCAGAAATGGATTATGATGAGGAACAAAGGGAATTGGAAGAAATTGTTCGGGAACATAGCGGCGTGAAAGAAACATATTTACTAGAGCAGAAAATAATAAACCTTCATGGTGAAATTGACTTTTATAAAAAAGATAAAGATGATCTTGAAACGCAAATGGAACAAATGGCACTCGATTATGAGATCATGAAGCAAGAAAATCATGACATTTCTTTTAAACTCGAGCGTAGTCAACTTCAAGAACAACTAAAGATGCAGTACGAGTGCACGCCTTACTCAACATTAGACGAACTCGAATCACAAATAGAGAGTTTAGAGAATGAATTAAAGTCAAAGTCACAAGCATTGTCAAAGTCGAACCTTGTCATACAAGAGCTTGAATCCCTTATCAAGAATCTTGAGGAAGAGTTAGAGAATCAAGGTCATGAATTTGAGACCAATCTTGATGAATTAATGCGTGCGAAAATCAATCAAGAACAAAGAGCCATTCGCGCCGAGGATAATTTGAGAAAAATGAGGTTGCAAAATGCTAATGCAGCCACAAGGCTTCAAGAGGAACTTAGAAGGCTTTCATTGAAAATGAAATCTTCATTTGAAGTTAATGAGAAGGCAGCCATGGAAGCTATTGATGAAGCTAATAAGCTTCGTGGAGAAAAACAGGTTCTTGAAGGCGAACTCATGAAACTACAAAAAGATTTACAGGATCTTGGCAGCCAGTTACAAGAAAAAAAGGTGATTTTTGATGACCAAATGGCTCAAAAGTCAAAAACATTACAAAAGATAAAGAAAAAGATTGAAAATGTGAATCTTGAAAATGAAAGACTGAAGGAACTTGCTGCAGATGGCTCTGAAAACTTGTTTCCACAAAAGGCGAAATCACAGGTATCCACACTTTCTAACTTCTTACTGAAAGCTAGAGGTGGCAAGATGAGCGGTTTTGGTGGTTGGGTAATCGGTCAAAAGGGGTCCGGGTTGAAATGTGTTGTTTTTTGTATCATGTTTTGAAATGGGCTGGGTTGGGTTGACACGCAAACACTTTTTTATCCATGTTTTAAGTTTTTAAGGGTTAGTGTCATAAAAACCAACGTATTTTATCATTTTTGCATGAAAAAGTCTGTTAACCCAAGGTTTTTTTAGCGTTTTTAAAATACACGTCTTTGTGAACTTTTTTAGAAAAATGGATTGTTACCCTTTAAACTGGTCAAGATTAGATGATACGAAATTGTTATATTAACGATTCAGTGTTGCAAGTAAGCTAAAGAGTCTACATGTAATCACAATATCTCATAAACAAAAGTTTGCCTACACACCACGGTTATTAACCTTTTCTTATAAATAACTAGTGTGTTAATTCTGATTACTAAACCAACATTTTTGCAGTAATAATTTAAATCCTTGAATAACATGATTTTGGAGGTTTAGTAGATATGTTCCCTTTTAGCAAAACATTTTATCTGACGCGTTTAACCGTTAAAGATGAATCACAACCCAAATAGACACTCTCGGAAATAAATGGTTAAATAAATAAATGGACGAATCTACTGAACGCACTAAAGAGTAAATCTTTCTCCTTTACAGCGACGGCTATCTTTACATAAGCAGTAATTCATCTTCAGGTGCCCACTGCCAGAATCAAACTCACAATGAAAAGGTAAAATTTTTGTTTAAGTACTTAGTTTGTTGCAAAGAAACCATTGTTCTTGGAAAAATGCTCTATACAAGTCAAGTTTTTTTGTTTTTTTTGAAGACACTTTTGGGCAAGGTTTGATGATGTGTCCGGTGTCCACAATCACTTGTTCTTGCTAACAAAAAAAAACACTGTTTAAGTTGTTCATAAAGAAAGTCAAACATGGACATTTGAAAATTCAACCCTCTATTTTTCTTGAATTTGCCCAGCCCAAGCGTATTGAGAAATAAGCTAGGATTTTAGGCTCTCAAAAAGCTAGTCCCATTTTCTTGGCCCAATATTTCTTTTAATGAAAAGTCCTTCGGTGTGATGATTCCCAAGGGGCCCTCTTATTTTAAAGACGGTCTGTTTAACCTTTTTTTTTTCACTATGACATGTAGTGACAATGTCAGTTTATTCGAGATGAAAAAGACCGAAGTTCAATCCATGTGAAAACTGGTAATATTTTATGGGTTTTGTGAGCATAATGCATGTCTGTATAGATTAATTTTTTGAAATGTACATTAGTATGATACTAAGCTGCCAATAATGATCTTTATGGTTTGTAAAATTTTCTGTATTTCTTTAATTAATTGTACAACTTTATAGTTGATGTTGTTTCTTGAAAAACTTGGGTTCTTGACTTGAGTCCATATGGCTATGGTGGTGTACTTTGTGCATGATTGGTGTTCCACCACATGTAAGGTTTAGGATGCATTACTGAGTTGTAAAATGCATGTATATTTTATGTGACCATGTGTTGATGCAGAAAATCTAAGGCCAGCTAGGCCTAATCACAATTTGATTTTGTGTTTGTTGTCCTTGAACAATCCAAGCATAACCTAGAAATAATTGTCCTTTGAATCAGAAAGATTTGATTTTTTTGGATTTGAAATATTTCATTGCTTGAAGATCTTGAGAGCATTCACATCCCATCCCCTAAAATTATGTAAGTAGAGTATGCAAATTATAGGGTGAGGTTTTGAGCGGTTGTGAGGGTAAATTATAGGGCGAAGAGAAAAATGTAGTGATTTTTTGTAAATCTGGGAAAACATTTGGGGAACATTTTTTGCCCCTATTTATTTTTTAATATTTGTTGAATTGGTTGTGAGTAGAGGAGAGAGAAAATTGTAATGATAAAGGTATAAAAAATATTATTTAATTAAACATGAGAAAGAAATATATTGTTTTTTAGTGTAATTATAGAGATAATGATGAAGAATGGGGATGAGAATGCTCTTAATATCATTACATAATTATTCATGAATTAAATAACCAGATGGGGATTTGGATTTTACATTTTTTGAAGGATTTTTTTATACGGCTAACTCACACACCCTCTGATCCTGTTTATAAATCTACACCTCTATCTATTGTACACACCTTGATACCACTATGAGATTACAAGCCCATTGGCTTCAAGGATTTTCTCACACTAGTTTTAGAATACCATTGTTTAAAGGACGATCCAGTTTTCTTAATCAAGTAACCCGACATGTGCCTAATCCATCCATCACATGTAAAATGTTAGTTGTTGTAAACTTGCTGTTCCGGTGCTGGATGCACGAATTCACTTGTCATGCGTACGCAAGAAGTGTTCCTACTAGACAAGTTATCTGACCTTAGTCGTGAGAATATGCAAAATGGGAATACATGCAAGTAAGCGAGCGTATCAAGTGAGCTTACATACAAGAAGCGATCTTTTAAATTTGTAGGACTCTTGGTTGAATCTTATGAGTATAGTCGTTGGCATCTGACTTACCTATCTAATTAAGGAAGATATTGTAGTGAGGTTGAATTGGGTTGGAGAGTGAGTATGGGAACTCGGAGGAAGGGACATGGAACCAAAAGTCTTGCAAGTATAGAAATTGGGTTACCCCCCTTTTAATTTGGATTGTTGACGGTTAAAACACGTGGCACATCCTAATTGGGGGTTGCTACGTTGGAGGAGGAACATCCAGTGTGCCCTAAGTTTCGTCTAGACTAACCTTATTCTAGATGGTAATTAAAGTGTGTTTTATATGGACCTATTTTGGTTTAAATGTTTGGGACATTTAAGATTACAATATAAAGATTACCATAAGAGGGGAATGTATTTTAGTTAAATCAAGTAGTTTTTAATTAAAACTATGTAGTTTTAATTAACTTCTTATGTAAGGTTATACGTAGAGTTGTGCAACGGTTCAGAACGCGAGAACCGAACCTGAACCAAACTATAACCGAAAATGACTGAAAAATAGAACCAGAACCGAAACCCTATTATAGTAAACCGGTTCGATTCCAGAACCGGTAAAGCCGGTTCTCGCTAATCGGTTCTGGCCAGAAGCATTTGGTCGTTTATTTATCAAATGAGTTGTGCAAACTTTACAAATTGCAAAAAAAGTTTATATAATTGTATGTCTTCTTTCACAGTAAAATTAATTTAGATTATAACATGAACATCCGTTATATTTTTTTAGTAAAACATAAATATTGAAGTTAAATAAATCATTAGCAACGATAGATTAAAAGAATATGATATCATTTGATATTAAATTACTTTGATATCTTAAATCAAAATTGATCATGGTTGCTAGATATTGAACGCAAAGAAAGAAGATTTGAATTAAAGAATGATTGAATGAACATCGCTGGTTTTACCCGGAACCGAACCGGGAACCGATTATTGCAAAATCTGATAACCGAGAACCGTAAGGTAACGCACGTTAACGGTTCCGAACCGTGTTTTACTCACGCCTAGTTATACACCTAACAACACTGTATTCGCTTCTTCCTTTATATATAATTTTATATTCTGTCGATTAAACTGTCAGTATAGTAATTTAGTATCATAGAAACCTACCGATTTAAAAAAAATGCACTTGGCATTAAGTAAAATTCCTTCCATTGTTTCACAAACTCATGAAGTCAATCTCGATAATAAGGAAACATCATCCTCCAACGCCCTCAATAAGCATAAATAAAAATGGTATTTCGTGAATATAAAATATTAAATATGAATAATAGAAAATGAATTATTACTCTCGAAGAATTATAAAGAATGGCCTCTACTAGCAACCAACGAAAAAACAAACGAACCTTGCATAATAATTCATCCCTTTTAATATTGGGGGATTGAGCAACACTAGTTCCTTTCAATATGATTACGTATTAATCAAATATATAATTAAAGGGTGTTGTAATGAGTCAACTTCTAAAATATTAGGTTGTTGGGTTAGTTATTGTAGATAACATTAAAATTCGTCACACGGTATGTAAAAGCAAAAACCTGGAATTCATATATTGTTATTCAGTATTAGAACGTCCGTAGTGGACTGTTGTGGGAGGGAAAAACGGCCAAAAACGCCGGGAAACACCCCCTCCTGGCGTTTGGTGCCAAACGTTGTGTACACAATGGAGTAGAGAGTGAATACTTGGCCAATCAAGTTTTTACCTTCACATTTATATTTTTATTAAAAAATAATTAAACCACCCCCCCCTCCCCCCCCAAAAAAAAAAAAAAAAATCCTTGTCCACATGTTAACTTTTTAAAATTTCTCATGAGTCTTACCCTTGTTATTTTCATTTTTTTTTACATATTTACAAAAGTACAAGAACCATATTTGTGTATCATGCTATTTATATTAGCGTGTTAGTAAAAATGTATTTATGTCTTCCATATCAAATGATACGTGAGGGATGGTGAAGAATCAGAATGGACATAATTTTACACAAGTAATTATATATATATATATATATATATATATATATATATACAATTTGCAACTTTGTTGTCCAATAGAGTTTGTACTTTGTGCTCTTTGTGTTGTACATGAGGTTTGTGTTTTACTGAGTATGTTTTGTGAGTGGATGATCGCATGTTCGATACGTGGCCTCTATGCTATTTTTTTCTTTTTGCTTTACTCATCTCTATGATAGATATAGACAGGGAGAGAGAGACCGAGTGCCATGGCAGCGAACACAACCGCCCAATTAAACGCTAGAGTTGGCTATGACATCCTCTTCAAGGTCCCGATCTCCATTCAAGTTTTATTTATTGTGTTTCTCCAGCCTGATTTGAACTTTGTTGTTTTGATTTGGTAAACCCTGCAGCTCTCATGGCTTAGGGTTTAGGGCTCTGATTGACGGCCATGATTGTTCAACGGCCAACCTTGCGAAAGAGCGGATGTGAGTGTAGATGCTCTATTACGGTGTTTCACCAGATTGATTTGAACTTTGTTGTTTCGATTTTGTTAACCTTGCAGCTCTCATTATTTTGCTTGCAATGAAGAAGGCTTCGTCCCTTGGCGATCACTGCTTCTAATTTGATGGTTTGTTTTCTGATATTGAAATTTAATATTTTAAATACATGAAGCACATAGAGCTGTGATTGTGATTAGCTATACCAGAATCTGTTCTTGCATCTCTTTTTGGTTACTTTAGCATAGACTCAAAAGCTTTACGCTAAGGTTAGATAGACCCACACACATGTCATTTTTTAGAAAAATAATAATATTATTTTGTAGTGATAATTGGCGACGAAATACAGTTATTGGAACTTGAGACTACTACCAGAAGGGTCATGTGTACGTTATTAAGGAAGTACTTTGAGATCGAATCGAATAACATGTAGGAATATAAATTGACTCTATAGCTTTGCACCAAGGTTAGATAGACTTATAGACATTTTTTAAATAAAATTAATAGTATTAAAGTGTATTGACAAGTGACGGACACGGTAATTTGCACAGGACTCAAGCGTACACATGTATTGGAACAAGAAAAGTGATCCTTCTTTAAGGTGCCCAACCTCACATCAAAGGGGTTAGCTTGACTTTCAAAGTCAAAATTGTCATTTGTAATTATGTCCTTTTGTAAACTGATGGCTTGACTTTCAGAGTCAATATTGTCATATGTAACTGGATTCTTTGGTAAACTGAGATGGTTTTTCAAAGTCGAAATTGTCATTTGTATTTGGATCTTTTTATTAACTGGTTATTTGACTTACAAAGTTGTCATATGTGATTGGATTATTTTCTAAACTTATATGGTTCTATTGCCTTACCTGTTCCGGGCCTGACACAACGCACGTTTGCTCGACTAACTGGTTGGTCGAGTTATCATATCATAAATCCGCTGCAACGCGCGGAGTGATCTTTCTAGTTACTATATATTTCTCTTCATGAAATTGCACTATTATGCATAGCAGTGGGATATAACTATTAAAACTTGCAAACAATGTAGGTTGCATAACTATTAACACTGTGCTTAACTATTACAAACGCATATATCTTTACCGACGTGTTATATGTTCCATTTTGATGGCTATATATTCTTCGCATATTAATTCCATTTTCCTTTAAGTTTTTTTTAATAAGTAAATAGTAATCATTTTTAGTGTCAATATAAGGTTATGATAAAAACTGCGAGGGTCTAGTTAACATACAAATTCAAAAAACATACAAAGTGTATGAAACGAATGAAAAAAAGTATGCAATGACATTTGTAAAGCGTGATTGCACTATTCATAAAAACAACTATAGTAATAAAACTACACAACCATCTTGAAAAAAGTTTAAGATGATCTAGTGGTCAACTCTTTTAATAACTTCCTAATCTTTTTGTACCAATGGGATGGTGGTCTATTAACAAAGGCAAAACCTTTAAACATCTGAGTTTGAAAAAAGGAGGTCTTAGATTCAAGTCCTATAGACAACAAAGATTAAAATAGAAGTTCACTATTCAACAAAAAAAAATACATGACAAATAGCGTATTTTATTATGCTAGAATTTTACTAATAGAATGAATTTATTACGCTATTTATAAAATTACAGCATAATAGCATTAGTTGCAAATAATAATATTATTTATAGAGGTAGGGTACCAAAAAGACCCAAATACTCATAAGGAATACATGCGGGTCAATCAGAAGTCCCTCATAAGGCACCCGCGGGACATATGAACCATCCGCATAATCATTTGAGGAAGAAACACTCTCATAGCACATGCGGAAGCATCCTAGCACCCTCAAGAGTCATCCGCAAGAAGGAACACCCTTCCGCGTAAATAACCACGAGGTAATGCTTCGGGACAGCTGTCAGTAACCAGTCGTCTTCTAGAAGGTTTGCCAAGATGCTTTCTTGGGCAATACGTGATCCTTCGGCCAATCAGCCAGTGACACCTGGCAAGGCCGTTATAACCATGCACATGGTTAATATTACCCCTTAACCAATATCAGAGGGACACGTGTCTAGGTTGTTATACATGCACATGCAACGTATAAACTGAGTCCGTTATATGAGGACACATGTCCAGGCGGTTATAAGAGCATCTTCTCCAATGACAGCTGGCCCAATCACCTTCCCACACCCTTCGGCTATAAATACTCTCTCGATCATCATGAGGTATTCATTCACTCCCACTGTACTCTCTCAATTTACTTAAGTGATTATCTTCTACAAAACAGTACTTACTCTCACGCCGGATGGTGGTTACGGGAAGACCCCCCCCTCTTGTCCTTCCCGTAACGAGCTCACGGTGTCTGTTTTGCAGATCTTCGTCATTGGACTTTAGGAAACTTGGTTCATATCGTGTTAGCAGTTTACCATATCCTACCCTGTTGACTCATCGGATCTAGGACCCATTAGTGGGGAGTAGATCCGTATTTCTTCATTGGCGCCATCCGTGTGTGTTAGAATAACAAAAAAATTTTCCCTCCTCTTTATGATATGAATCAGTTACCTAAAGGGCCGACGGAGAATCCAGCGCAATCTTCACGCGCCCCCAACATTGAAACACGTGAAGGAGCGACGTCTGTGTTTGCTCGAATTTCGACTCCGGTTGCAAGAACTGATGCCGTTAACCTGGGAAGTTTTTCCTTGGGTGGTTCAACGGCTCGGGGATTGTTTTCTCAACAAGAAGGTGTCACTCCAGTAGACACCGGAAATGTTGTTACACCAGATACTGATTTGGGGCATGTCACAGCTCCAAGAGGTTTCGATCTCAGAGACCTAGACCAAACTGGGAGAGATGCTACTCGCACTCACTCAGAGTTAGGTCTAGGCGAAAGATCTGGTGATTCAGCTCCAAGGAGAGTTAGGCATCATAACTCTGGTTCCGGAGGACTCTTATCTCCAGACGAATGGCTCCGCATTCAACAAGAGAGTTTAGTTGCTGAATATGAACGTAGGATACGAAATGAGCGTTTCCATGCTCGTATCCTGACGTATGACGATTCTCCCAGGAGGTCAGTTTCTCCACCTATATGGGGAAGTCACATTCAGTATAGCTAACCACCAGAACAAAGCCTAGGTGAGATCCGGAGGTTACGTCCTCTTTCCTGCATAGATATGCGGGTACCATCCTATGAGGACTAACTAGATGGACATGATTCAACCTATCGTCCGGACGGTAGCTATTATAGCGGGGATAGCCGTCTCCCTTCATACGGAGAGGCTAGTCACCCGCGACCGGTGGTTCGCCACGCGGAATATTATAGTAGTGCTGAACACGACTTTCTTAAACCATACCGTCCGGAGTTATTCGCAAAAAAATCAAAGTTCATTCCTGCCATCGCGACGGCCCCATTTCCGATAAATGCAAAAATTCCAACATCTGTTGGAACATACAGTGGAATGACGGATCCTAGCGATCATCTGCTGAGATTTGAAGCAGTAGGAGGAGTTAGTGGTTGGACTCTTCCGTACTGGTGTCACATGTTTGCACTAACATTCATGGGGGCGGCGCGAGAACGGTTCGAAAAGCTACCATGCGGGCAAATCAAAAGTTGGAAAGATTTCGTAGCAAAATTCTCTCAGCACTTCAGCCAACAAAGAAACCATACACGTGACCCTTCAGAAATCTTGGATGTTGAAAGGCGAAATAATGAATCCATTGAGGATTTCATTACTCGTTTTAATAACGAGAGCCTTAACATCGGAGGGGTTAGTGAAGATATGCTGCGGGAGCATTCCACAAGAACGTACATAGTGATGCTTTAATCCGCACACTAACCGGAAAAGATGGAATGCCCGGGTCTTGGGATGAAATCATGACAGCGGCTAAGTTGTTTGCAAGAACTGAAAAAACACTGGGATCTAGTAGCTAGAAACAATTACCAAGGGTAGAGTTCCAAACTCCAAGATCAAACAAACAAGCTAAAGGACCAATATGGTCAAGACTTCAGCCAAGGGCAGAAACGTCTAAACCATTCGACGCAAGATCGTTGATTGGCAACAAGAACAAGCGTAACTTTCCAGCACGATCTTCCAACAACAGCTGGACTCAGTTGTCAAAAACTCCTTCAGAAATCCTCACAACTGAGAATTTGACCTTCCGCAAGCCTCAGTCGTTACCGAGGAAATCATTCCTCGACAACAAGAAACATTGCATGTACCATAACGATATAGGACACAACACAAACGAGTGTGTGGCCTTAAGAAATGAAATAGAGGCGGCGGTAAAGAATGGGAAGTTAGATCATTTGTCAAAGGTGTACGACCAGGGCCTGGTAAACCTCCCGCAAAGGATAATCAGGGCCCGACCAAAAGACAAATAAAAGATTTAAACGTCCACATGATTCAAGGAGGTCAACACGGCAAGAGAAAAGAGTTTGAGGATGAGGAATGGAAGAATGAGCCAGTCATTTTTCCACGCATCAGAGGAGGACCATGCAACAAGAATCCTCTGATAATCACGGCCCTTTTCGAACATTATCGATCGCAGTATGTGTTCTTCGACACTGGTAGTACATCTGACATTATGTATGAACAGTGCTTTGAACAGCTTGAGGAAGATGATAAAGAGAGATTGCGGCCGATTCATGCACCCGTTTCTGGGTTTGGTGGGGAGATAATGCACCCGCACGGTGTCATCACATTTCCAGTCACACTTAGTGACGGAGTCCACTCAAGAACTGAGGAAGTCGAATTTCTAGTTTTACCAGCAACTTCCAAACATGATATTATCCTCGGACGAGAGGCAATCGGAGACTTCAATGCCCATCCGTCCACAGCCCACGGAGCGGTAATGGTTCCGACCCGTACTGGTATCACAATAATTCATGTTAATTGACATTTCTTCACAATCGAAAGTTCGAGGCCAAGTAAAGTTTCAAAGCAAAACCAGAGGACTGAACCAGAAAAATGGATCCTTAACAAGAAGTTTCCTGATCAAACCGTAATAATTGGTCCAGCCATCTCCGAAATCGTCCGAACCTTCTTGAAGCAATTGTTGACAAAGAATATTGACATCTTCGCATGGCAGCCCGCGGACATGACAGGTGTCCCGCGGAACATTTCAGAGCACAAGTTGAAGGTGAATCCACTAATCACCCCAATTGTACAAAAGAAGCGGAAGATGAGCCCAGAACAAACGAAAGCCATGAATTAGCAAGTACAAGATCTTTTGCATGCAGGGATTATACGGGAAATCAAGTACCAAACGTGGGTGGCCAACCCAGTGATAGTCCCAAAAAGCAATGGAACGTGGAGTATGTGCATAGATTATAAAGATCTAAACAAGGCATGTCCGAAAGATTGTTACCCACTTCCGGAGATTTATTTAAAGGTAGATGCTGTGGCCCCATTCAAGTTCAAGTGCTTCCTCGATGCCTACAAAGGCTATCACCAGATTCATATGGCAGTTGGTGACGAGGACAAGACAGCGTTCCGTACTGACCAAGGAACATTCTGTTACAGAATGATGCCTTTCGGGTTAAAAATGCGGGGGCCACATATCAAAGACTGATGGATCAGGCCTTCAAGGGTCAGATAAGTCGAAACCTCGAAGTGTATATGGACAATTTGGTGATCAAAAGCACCGAAGAAGATCAAATGTTGAGGGACATAGAGGAAACCTTCGAAACATTGAGAAGTATCAACATAAAACTCAATCCAGCGAAATGTTCCTTCGGGATGGAGGAAGGAAAGTTACTCGGGTAATCTTTACAGGCACGGGTTTCAAAGTTAATCCGGATAAGATACTAGCAGTAGCTCGCATGCCATCTCCCGCATCCCTTAAAGAAGTTCAAACACTTAACGGAAGATTGGTAGCGTTAAACAGGTTTTTGGCAAACCACGCTGCTAATCTTACCCGTTCATCTCAACATTGAAGAACTGCCTCAAAAAGGCGCAATTCAGATGGACTCCGGAAGCCGAACAAGCATTCCAGGAAGTCAAGAAGTGTTTAATGGAATTACCCACGTTAACCGCTCCTCACGCGGGTGAACCATTAACACTGCATTTGTCGGCATCTGACATTGTCGTGGGGGCTGTTCTACTGACAGATAGGAAGAACTTTCAAACTCCAATCTATTACGTCAGTAGAACATTGTCAGACCCGGAAACAAGATACTCGATGTTGGAAAAGTTGGTCTTGGCATTGGTATACGCAGCCCGTAGGCTCCGCAGATATTTCCAGGGTCATCCCATTAATGTGTTAACTGGGTACAAGCTCAAGAACGTATTGAGTAAGCCCGAATTGTCCGGCCGACTGGAAAAATGGGCCATAGAATTGGGTGAACACTCGATCGAGTATAAACCAAGATCGGCAATCAAAGGGCAAGTGCTGGTGGACTTCGTCACAGAAGTCCCGCAACACAAAGAACAAGAATGTCTAATCGAACAACAACCCCAAGCACCTCCGGAACAAGGGCAAATTTGGTCACTGTTCACGGATGGAGCTTCGAGCAGTGAAGGGTCAGGTGCGGGCTTAAGGCTAGTCAACCCTGAAGGGCATGAATTCACATACGCCATCAAGTTGGACTTTAAGAGTACCAACAACAAGGTGGAATATGAAGCCTTCCTAGCAGGCCTGCGGTATAGCGAAAAAGCTTGGGGTGAAAAATTTGGAAGCACAGGTGGATTCTATGCTAATTGCGGGACAAATAAATGGAACATATGAAGCTAAAAATGATGTCATGGCTTCTTATTTGTCGCAAGCGAGGGTCCTGATTCGTCAATTCGCCTCTTTCAATGTTATTCACATTAAGAGGATTGAGAACAAATCGGCGGACGCTCTTAGCAAGTTAGCTTCAACGAATTTTGAGCATTTTGCCAAAGACATTCGTGTGGAAGTTTTAGATCATCCATCCGTCCCGCAAAACCAAGTCCTGGTGATCCAAACAGGCGTTGAATCTTGGATGACGCCCATTAAAGCTTACTTATCCTCCGGAGCACTTCCAGCGGGAAAGGCTGAAGCCCGGAAGATCAAGCACAAAGCTTTGAATTACCAGATGACTGATGGCATTTTATACCAGAGATCGTTCCTTGGCCCGCTGCTACGTTGTGTAGACGTGGAAGATGCAAATTACTTAATTCGAGAAATTCACGAAGACATTTGCGGGCTACATGCGGGACCAAGAATGACAGTGGCAAAGATAATGAACGCATGGTATTATTGGCCCGACATGCATTTGGACGCTATGCAAGAAATCAGAAAGTCTGACTCATGTCAGCGACATGCTCCCAACACCCTGCGCCCAAAAAACGAGCTGATTCCGGTAACATCCGCCTGGCCGTTCCAAAAGTGGGCTATTGATATTATGGGACCTTTCCCAGAAGCCCCGGGACGAGTCAAATTCTTGATAGTGGCCATTGATTACTTCACCAAGTGGATAGAAGCTAAACCGGTTGCATCAATAGCGGCATCCAGTGTTAAGAAATTCCTTTGGGAATTCATCATTTGCCGGTTTGGTCTCCCGCAGGAATTGGTAAGTGACAATGGGACCCAATTTGCTAATAGCGGACTACGGGAATGGTTGAAAGAACTTTAGGTTACTCAAGTTTTCACATATGTAGCTCACCCGCAAGCAAATGGTCAAGTCGAAAGGACCAACCGAACTATCAAAGAAGGGATCAAGGCAAGGCTAGGTACTAAACGAACCGGTTGGGTTGATGAATTGCCCCATGTACTCTGGGCCTTCCGCACCCAGAAAAACTCTAGTAATTCGGAGACGCCGTTTAGTCTAACCTACGGCACTGAAGCCATGATCCCGGCAGAAATCGGGATTCCATCCGCGAGGGTTTTGTTAACCAATGTCAATGATCGCGAACTCAGAATGAATCTCAATTTACTTGAAGAAAGGCGAGAACTAGCATCAATCCGCGAGCACAATTATAAGCGACAGATTCAGAAATACTATAACTCGCGGGTTCATATATGCGAGTTCGACGCAAGAGACTTTGTCTTACGCAATAACGAGACTTCCGGACAGGAACCTCCAGGCAAGTTAGCCCCGACTTGGGAAGGACCTTATAAAATCAAACAAGTATTATCTAAAGGTGCCTACAAGTTAGAGAAGTTGGACGGGACTGAGATCCCTCAGACTTGGAACGCAACACAACTAAAGAAATGCTATATGTAACAGTTTTATTTGCCTTTTTATTTTTGGCATGCGCGCCCACATAGTCTAGCAAGTTATGCAATTTCTTTTATTATAAGAAGGCTTATGCCAAAAGTATGAAGAATGTCGAGTTAGTTCCATATTTTTTTGATAAGTTGTAATCTTTTATTGACAAAAACGAAGTTCCGGACAGACACTTATACTATAGTACATAAGACAAAGTGCACCGGAAGGAAACAAGACCTCTTATTAAGTAGTCAAATAAGATTACAAGCAAAAGAAATATTTACAACAAAGGCATATACACTTATGAGGCGACATCCTCATCCTCCGCGGTATTATTGGCTTTACCTTCTTCTTCTTCCTTATTAAGATCCAATAACTCTTTTAATTGATCTATAGCATCCTCCTTATCTGCGAGCTCCGATATATGACTAGAAAGAGAAAACTTTAGATTGTCAAAATCCTTGGTTTTCTCAATAAGGATTGAAGCAGTATCCTTGCCAGCCAAGACATATTCCTCCCGCAGCTTGCCTTCGGAAGCAAAGTTATAGCCTTCCTCAAAGCCCATTTGTCGGCCTGCTTGCTCGGAAGCACGGAGGAGTACCGTGTCACAGTTCCCAAGATCGTCACTGTTCCGAACGTCAGTGATAACCTGTTAAGTCAAACAATCTTGTGTGAACACATACACATATGAGTTAATTATACAAAAAACTTGGTACCTTGGGAATCGCTGTGGATAGAAGCCATTTCTTATCTGTCTGAGCCCGGATAAGGTCCATCTTATGACCAGCACACTCCAAAGCTTGGTCTCGACCCTTGGCATTGAGGTCAGATTAGCGCTTGTCTTTGGCCACTGAGTCAGCCTGGAGGGTCTTTATCAGCTCAGCTTGTTCATCCAACTGCTTCCGGAGAACAACTTTGGCTTCCTCAGCGGAAAGGCACTTGGCTTTCTCCGCCTCCATGGCCCGATGGCTGTCTTGAGCATCAGTTAACGCCTTGAGAGCCTCTTTCTTGGCGTCTAACAAGTTGCGCTCGGTCTCTTCCAGCTCCTCGTTCATGGCCAACCAATCGCGATGAATTTCTTGATTGGTGGAAACAGTGTTCGCCATGTGATAAGAATTTGAATCTAACAGTTCCTGGCTGATGCGCCGGCGTTGTCGTTCCTTTTCGGCCGGAGGAAGACTCTCTTGGAGATATTCGTGACAGACCAACCTCTGTTTCCCAGATGGGAGAAGAGTCCGATAAGTTGATCGGCTCCTGAATAGTGTTTAATGGCGAGGTTGGGGGAGTCGGAAGCTGTGCAGCAGTTGAATTCTTGAGATCTGGAAGTTTCAAAAGTAAAATTGTTTAAACCATCAAAAAGTGACAAGTCCAAAATATAGTCATAACGGTTCGAAACTTACCTTTGGTAACGTCTCGGGCAGACAGCTCTCGGAGACGAGCACCCAAGTCAAATACTTTGGTCTTCTCCTTCTCCTTCTTCTTCTTCTTCTTCTTCTTAGGTGCAACATCGGAAGGCTGTGCTTTCCGCTTGCCAGCAGCCTTTCAAGTACCCGCATCCGTAGCCTGAGGTTCGCCCTCGACGGATTGAGGACCATCCTCCTCACCTGTTGGCGGATCGATGGTGGCCTTCAAATCTTGCTTGCGGGTCAAACCTACAGTCGAATATGGAGGGTTAGTAGCACCACTTGATAATCCTTTTTCACAGAGTGACGACTCCTCACTGGATGAAAGGAGTACTATCACTCCGCTTGAAGTAATGGCAGTTATAGGGCGAGGTTGGGGAATACCTTCACACTTTTTGACAAACTCCTCACCTTGTGCGTACATCGCCTCGGAGACAATAGGCTCCGGAGTGAGGGTAGTGGAGAAAAGAAAGTTATTCTCCGTGCGGTCCAAAAACGGCACATTATGTTGTGTAATGTGGCGGCGTACCATCATACCACCCATCTTGTCCACAAGATTCGAAAGGATCGAACCCTCACCTGCAATAAAAGAATGTTAAACAAATAAAATGGGAACCCGGAAGAAGACAAGTAAAAACTTACTTCCATCGGGATTCTCATAATACGGTTCCAGGGTAGGGAATGGCCACAAACGACTCATCCTGGCGTGCACCATCGCCCCCTCATGAATAGGACGCATGGGTGTCGGAGCCTTGGTCAAAGTAAGGTACCAAGCACGCCCTTCGTATTCGGAAGCTGGGACCTCCGGTAATTTGTCCTTTGGCTTCCGATGGGTCATTGTAAACGGGATAACATCTTCCCGGATCCAGAAAAATTTCGATTTCCAACCATGAATACTGCAAAGCCATTCAAATCCAGTAGATCCTTTGCCGGTGGTGGCAAAACTTTACCAGCCTTCACGATAAGCCATCTTGTATAATACGACAAATATGCCGACAGAAGGATCATAGTTGTGTGCCTGGCAGCAAAACTCGAAGTGGCGAATTCTAAGTATCCCAAAAGGGTGAATCTGGGATAAATGAATCCCATACGCCGTCAAGACCGATTGCACGAACTTGGTCACAGGTAATCGGAAGTTCCCGGTGGTGTGGTCCACGTAAACGGCCATCTTCTTCGCCGGAGGTGCCGTTGCAATGGCTCCTTTTGGTGGACATCGGCCTCCCACTCCGGACGGAAACCATATACGTTTTTAACGTCATCAAAGTCCTTCTCCTTGATTTCGCATCCAATTTCGTTAATAGCAGGAGGATTTTTCTTCCGAGCAGCCATTTTGTTAAGAATATGAAACGGATATAAGAAAGAAAGAGTTCTCTGATATAAGCAAAAGAGAAAATATGTAAGTGATAAGAATGGATTGAAGTCATCAAGGCTTATTTATACTCATCGCAATTAATGCAACCGTCTGACTGACAGAGGAAAGAGAAAAGGCGGGCCACAGGATGACTGACACGTCAGGCGGGAGATTCGAAAAAGTGCTTACAGGCTGTCAAACAGGCGTTTTACACGTCTTGTCAGCCACCGCTTAAAAATCTCTCTCCGCCACGTCACCAGTACTATCCATCCAACTCACACAAGTTCAAAAATTAAAGAAAGATATTTCACAAAAGATATTATACACATGAAGTTCTTTGCATTGATGTTCAAAATGATGATTACAAGAATACGAAAAACAATTACAAGTTCAATTCTAGCTATTACACCTATCCTATGGGTTAGGAGCCGAGGTATCTTCCGGAGCTTTTAGAGAATCATCTTCGGACTCGTCGTCCTCAGATTCATCGTCAATGTAGACTCGCAACTGCTTCACGCCATCTTCAGTCAAGGCAAACTCCGGAAGCATGTTCTGTAGCGGAAAGACAAGGTCATCATACTCTTGGACCCGCATGTCTAACTCCTGCTTCGCGTCAAGGCCATGAAGCGGGTGGCTCTCAATAGATTGTCCGGATTGAGCAAACGCCAACCCTTCATTAAACCCTTCCACTCAGCCAAACGCTTTTGCAGCAGTAGTCAAGTTCACGAAGCAGTCAGTAAGCTCTGTGCTTCTCTTGACATGACGGATGACCTAACAACAAAAACGTAAAGGACACATTAGCACAAAACTCAAAATGCACAGACAAAGCAACATATGAGAGAATCTTACCGAGTCTAGACCACGATTGAGGAAGTACTGCCTCTCCTGCTCAGCGCGCCCCACCCTTCCACGAAGTTCTTGCAACTCGGTGGAGGTGCGGTTGCTTGCTTCAGTGTGAGATTGCAAGAGGGATTCGTATGCAGACTGCATTTCAACAACAGTCTTATCTTTAAGTTCGGATTGCTCCCCCTGCAATCTTAAAGCTTCCTCGAGCTCTTGAATCCGGGCGTTTTGACGAGACACCTCGTCCTGTGCACTCGCCAACTCGTCCTTTTTCCTTTGAGTTTCAGCTCGGGAAGCTTCAAGAGTGGCATTAGACTTTTCACAGGCCTCTTTCCAACTCTTGGCAGCAGCGGCGCTTCGGTCCTTTTCTAGCTTAAGTGCAGCTTCAGCATTGACTTGTTTCCATTTTGCCGCGACCGCTGCTTTCCGCTGCTCCTCAGCTTCTTTTTCCGCAATCTTCACAGCCTCGGAAGCTGCACCCAGCTTCCCACCCATAGTCCGCCAATCCCGCAAGATTTCTTGACTACAGGCTAAGCTGTTAGTCAAAGAAATAGATAAGTCGGTATGTAGATCTTGACGGGAGCGAGTTTGCTGGTATGCCATTTCAGCGGGCGGCATACAGTGTTCAACAAAACTCATACAGGTCTTGCGGTTAGAAACCCGAGACCCGTTGACGATATCCCAAGGCGGAACAAACAAGTCAAAGTCCCCTCCCAACTGCACGTTCGTGAAGTATTGAGAACTTGAAGGTCCAAGATGAACGGGAGCGGGGGAAGACTGTTGTGGACCACCTTGTGAAGAACCCTCTCCAGCTCCATGGACAGAGGGTCCAAATAAGAAATCACCTTCCCTGCCCAACGTGAAAGGCGAGGAAGTAGAGTCAAATTGGGGAGCAGAGCGTGGAGGAGATTCATGAATCCTGAAGCCTTCTGCAGTGACTTCAGGATTATCGCTTTTAGAACCGGTGACATCCCCACCCTGGAAAAGATAATCCAAGGACCCGGTAGTCACCGGCTGAACGTTCGATCCCTCCACAGCCGTTTCAACAGGAGGGGTAACAGGATTATCCGCCTCTTTCTCCGGAGGAGGCGACGGTTGCATTTCAATGTCCGGAGTCAGCGTGGGAAGCTTACCAAGCGCATGACTCGCAACAATGGACGGATCTGCATATGGGAATCATAGTCAGATCTCATTGTCATAAATAACAGAAGTTAACAAGTAAGAACTCACCGGTCACCGACCCCAGATGATCCGCAAGACTGGGTGGTAGTGGTTTCCTCGGACGTTGCGTCCGGCGTTTCTTTGTCTTCGGCCCCTTCCCGGCATCCGCGAAACTGGTACCCGCGTCACTCGCTTGGGCTACATGGAAGGACCTCTTCCGGTAGAGTTCTGCCAACAAATGAGAGACAGATGAAACTTCAGAAGCATCATCTGAGCTTTCCTCCTCAAGAATGGCAGAATCGTCACTTGGAATGACGATTGTCCCGTCGGAGGTCAGCGTATTAAGAGGCGGAGGGTTTAGAATGTACGCACCTGTTTCAAAGATAGCCTCCGAGACAACTGGTTCGGCACACACTTTGACAGGAAAAAGGAAATGTTTAGCAGTCCTTTCAAGGATAGGCGTATCCTTTGCGTCACGAACAGGTCTACCCACACAGCCCTTGCCATCATCTAGGGCATTCAGCATTGATCCAAAACCTGAAACAAACGAAAACGTCAGCAATAAAGACTCAAAAACAAGAAGGCAGAAGAACGAGGCAATGAAACTCACGGCCATCTAGCTCAATAAAGACAAGCTCCATGTAAGGAAAAGGCCGAAAGCGGCTCAAACCCGCCCATACAAGGGCTTCCTTCGGGAGCGCCCGCATTAAGGACGGTGAAGACGTTAGCTTGCGGAACCAGCCACGCTTCTCGTGTGCAGCAGGTGTAATGTCAATAAGAGCGTCATTAACAGCACGACGAACCATGGCCTCTGGAACCACATCTTCGGAGATCCAAAAGAATTTTCTCTTCCAATCCTTGGAAGTCTCCTCGGTCACGTTGCCACTCGTTGAGATAGATGAATCCCAAACGCCTTGACCACTCGTTGGAAAAACTTTGTGACGGGAAGGAGAAAGTTCCCATGGACAAAGTAGTCAGCATACAATGCCATCTTCCCTGGAGGTGGGAAACTGGCGATAGAGCCGGCAGATGGAAACTCCGGTTCCCACTCCGGCGGAATACCATAGGTTGTAATAAGTTTCTGGTACTCATCCAGGTCCCATTGGACCTCTATTTCGTCAACTTCAGACAACACGGATGCCATTATGTAAAAAACTAGGTAAAATATTGGGTTATCTCAAAGAAAATCAAAGGAAAGATCAAAGGTTTCAAAGGAAGAAAGCAAGTTAATGTTCAGAATACAAAG
The DNA here is from genome assembly GCF_021521415.1 of Bidens hawaiensis. NCBI lineage: Eukaryota > Viridiplantae > Streptophyta > Magnoliopsida > Asterales > Asteraceae > Bidens > Bidens hawaiensis. Next base: position 63,611 of record NW_027499378.1, read on the forward strand.
GCGATAAAACTTCAAAAAGAAGTTAACTCCCTCTATTTATACCCACCGCAATTAATGCGATGGGATGCGAACAGTGGAGAGAGAAGAAATCGTCCAGTAAAAGATCGCCACGTTACGCGGGAAATTCGAAAAAGGTAAAAAGTTGTACAGTAGGGTACAGTGACAGCCGTTATAAACATCCTGTCACATGCACACGCGCCTGAGAAGTGGTCAACTTGTCCTTTTTAATGATTATCCACAGCAACAAAAGATATTTCTCACCAACTTGCAGAGCCAAAAACCCCCAAATCCACGTTAAGTCCAGAATTTCACCCGCATAAAATACTTCACACGGAAGAAACACTGGACTGGGGGGACTTATAGAGGTAGGGTACCAAAAAGACCCAAATACCCATAAGGAATACCCGCGGGTCAATCAGAAGTCACTCATAAGGCACCCGCGGGACATATGAACCATCTGCATAATCATTTGAGGAAGAAACACTCTCATAGCACATGCGGAAGCATCCTAGCACCCTCAAGAATCATCCGCAAGAAGGAACACCCTTCCGCGTAAATAACCACGAGGTAATGCTTCGGGACAGCTGTCAGTAACCAATCGTCTTCTAGAAGGTTTGCCAAGATGTTTTCTTGGGCAATACGTGATCCTTCGGCCAATCAGCGAGTGACACCTGGCAAGGCCGTTATATCCATGCACATGGTTAATATTACCCCTTAACCAATATCAGAGGGACACGTGTCTAGGTTGTTATACATGCACATGCAACGTATAAACTGAGCCCGTTATATGAGGACACATGTCCAGGCGGTTATAAGAGCGTCTTCTCAAAGGACAGCTGACCCAATCACCTTCCCACACCCTTCGGCTATAAATACTCTCTCGATCATCATGAGGTATTCATTCACTCCCACTGTACTCTCTCAATTTACTTAAGTGTTTATCTTCTACAGAACAGTACTTACTCTCACGCCGGATGGTGGTTACGGGAAGACCCCCCCCCCTCTTATCCTTCCCGTAACGAGTTCATGGTGTCTGATTTGCAGATCTTCGTCATTGGACTTTAGGCAACTTGGTTCATATCGTGTTAGCAGTCTACCATATCCTACCCTGTTGACTCATCGGATTTAGGACCCATTAGTGAGAAGTAGATCCGTATTTCTTCATTATTGAACAGTTAACTTTACAAGTAGACTTTCAACTATTTAAATGAGGATCTTTAAAATATGTAAATATCTTACTATGGCATATTTTAGTATATTTTTTATATCGTATTTTAGGAAAAAAATCAATGATTAGTTTACAACGGAACTATAGAATAATATATTTGAAAACCCTTCAATTAGTTATAACCGGTTCTCTATCTTGGATTTTATAGTTTAACAATTATTTTTAATATTTTAATAAGGATCGTGATCAACATTTAGATAATCCGACCAATCAAAGCTTTGTAATATAATGGTTATAGTGAGTGAGAAAATTTGTTACTCCTTAATTAATTGATGATTATAATCCTATGATAGGCAGGTGTAAATTTAGAAGTATATAACTGAAACGACCATCGAAGCCTCAAAATCGACTACCTGATCGAATACATGTCTTACGTGTTTCGGGTTTAGAGTATTTTCATTGGGTTTGATTTTCATTGGGATCTCTATTTTTGAGCCATAGAAGTGCTTGTGTTGTATGACAAGTATGTGCCACAAACAAGAGGTTGGGCGGCTCACTTTGCCTTGCTAATATGATGTTTAGCATATGCTTTGGTTAATGCAATATATTGTTGGTTTTTTCATGGTACTTGTTTTAGATATCGTTCAATCACTTGTACAATGTTCAATCTCACTTAGCCTTATTATTATGATGTTTAACAAATGCGACTATGTAAAATACACCGAACGAACGAGTGGTTAAGATCAAGTCTCGGGATTGAGATCAACAAACATGCATTTATTAAAACCATATGCCTTAAGATGTGAACTAATTAAACATGATTTTGTACCAATACGTGTAATATTACCACCATTTCGAATGTGTATTAAGTTTTTGCAAAGTCTTAAATATTACATGGAAGTCTTAAATATTGCAAAGTCTTAAATTCTAAAAACCGAAGTTTTGATTTTAGGTTTGGTTTTAAACCAAAACCACACTTAACGCACCATACATCTCCTATAACACAATGGGTATGTTTTGCAAAGAGCTTTTACGAGCTTTTAAGAGTTTTTAAGAAAAAACTCATATTTATTGAAAAGTTTTGTTTGGATAGGATAGCTTGAAGCTTAAGCTTTTGGTATTTCAAAATTTATAATTTTGGTACTTGAACTTTCATAATCTTTTGTTAATTCATATAATAATTACATATATAACACATATTCAAAACCAACTACCCCTATGACTTTTTAAAACACCATAACTTTTTCGCACGTTAATATTTTTTTTTTAAATTGCATCATAAAAACGAGTATTTTATTCTCTTTAATATGAGTATCATATTGTTATACTTCTTTAACTTTAAAAAATTTACATATTGTGTGAATATTGGTTAGGATCGCCAACAAGTCGAGTCAGGCAAGCCCGGGTCATGTGTAAGACCAAATTAGGGTCGGAACGAGTCAATCAAAATGGGCTAATTTAGTTCGGTTCATGTTGATACGGTTTTGAGTCGAAATGGTCAAGTCAGAATAGGTTTCAGATTAAAACGATGCACTGCGCGGGCACCCAACTAGTTTTATTAAAAGCTCCAGCTATTCTACCAAACACCTAAATATTTCTAAAAAGCTACAACTACAGCTACCAGCTACAGCTTCTAGCCACCAGCTTCCAGCTACAGCTACCAGGTAGTGAATATCACGTCACTTGCTATGTGACCACTTCTGTCCAAATTATGGGACCTACATCGATGAACATATTTTATGTTAGCTATCTTGGAAACATGATATCTATGATAATTGATAACACTCCAATTGTGGGGAGCGACGGAGGGAGAGAGAGTATGAAATCTCAATAGGGATGAGCACGATACCGGTACCGAAAATACTTATTCCACACATCCATTCTTGAGGGAATA
>NW_027499379.1:0-145447 GCF_021521415.1 Bidens hawaiensis
TTCAAAGAAGTGTGATGCTTGTCAAAGACATGGCAACATTTTGCACCAACCAGCGGATCCTATGTATCCTATATCCTAATCATGGCCTTTATGAAGTGGGGCATGGATATTGTGGTAAGCTACCTAAAGCGTCAGGAGGAAAAGTGTTCATGCTTGCCATGACTGATTACTTCTCAAAATGGATAGGAGCATAAGCTTTTGTACAAGTACTCAAAAAAGAGGTGATATCCTTCATGAAAAGAAACATTATTACTAGATTTGGTATTCCTTCATAAATTATTTGTGACAATGGTTCCCTATTTATCGGGAAAAGAACCACTAACTTTTGTGACGGTTGGGGCATCAAGATGATTACTTCTACACCAGTTCACCCTCAAGCCAATGGTAAAGTAGAATCAAGTAACAATATTATAATCAACAACTTAAAGAAGAAATTAGGATCCAAGAAAGGCAAATGGGTTGAGGAACATCCTTATGTTCTTTCGGCTAATAGAACAACACCAAAGAATGAAACAGGACAAACGGCCTTCTCATTGGTGTTTAGATCAGAAGCTGTAATCCCTACAGAATTCGTGGTTCCTACTGCCAGAACAAGCATCCGTGATCCTCAAGCCAACAATGAGATTCTTCGCCAAGATCTAGATACCGTTGATGAGCTAGAAGACCTACGCAAAATTAGAATGACAGCATATCAACAAAGGGTAGCTGTGGCATACAACAAGAATATAAGGATCAGAAGAATCCAAGAAGGAGATCTAGTCTTGAGGAAAGCTTTCCAAAATACAACTAATCCTACAAATGGAAAGCTAGCACCTAAGTGGGAAGGCCCCTACTTGATCGAATCAAAATAAGGAAAGGGGGCATATCATTTACTTACCATGGAAGGTGACAGATTACCAGGGGCATGGAATGCCATCCATCTTAAGAAGTATTTTGCCGAGCCAGGATCATATATCTTCAAAGGATTGAGAATCGTCAAGTTTTTAAAATTTTATTCTATTTCTTATTTATTTTTTAGTTACATACTAACTTACGGATAATCTATTCTTAACTGTTATCTTTCCAAGTTTTAAGTAACAATGAAGATTTCAATAAGAGTTTCAATGACTAAGAGGTTGGCCACCTCTCCCTCACACTTAAGGTACATTCCTATTTCCTTTGCCTAGCCCACGATTAAGGTGTGACCCCTGATTGTCATATCTTCCAAGGTTTTCACCTTTCTTACGAATTAGAGTTTCTACACTCTCGCTTGTAGCGCACGTTATCCAATGTATAGTTCGGGGCAATGGGACCAGTACATTTTTAGTGGCTGACAATTTCGTTGCTTTCGGTTATATGGAGGATCCAACGACTTATGGTAGACTTACCATACCTAAGGTTTTGGCGTTTTCACATCACAAAATTTTGGGCTAAATCCCGATTTGGGCGAGTCCCCAGTTAGCTTCCTTATCTTTGGGCCAGTCCCTAGTTTTGGGCTTGTCCCCAGTTTGGGCTTATCCCTAGTTTTGGGCTTGTCCCCAGTTAAATGGGCTTATCCCCAGTTAAACGGGCTTGTCCCCAGTTGCACGGGCTAGTCCCCAGTTTATTTATGGGCTTGTCCCCAGCTTGTTGGATTTAAACCTAGTTAATATGATAAGTAATATCCAACACTTTTGGTAATTTACGTCTAATAAGAACTTATGGTATGATTTCTACTTATCTTTTATTTATTCAGTTTTAATCTTTATATCTTTATGGATGTAAGGTTCCAGGATTCTCAATATGTCTTTATAAGAATAATTTATCCTTGAAACTTTTCTCAAAACTTTTAATAAATCTAAGACTATAACAAATTCGATTTCAAAATAATAAATAACACACAAATAGACAAAAGTTATTATTAATAACAAGTCACCTGGACTTACCAAAATCCATAACCCGGACTTCATCATTCAAAATATGGGCCATCAACCCGGGTTAAGTAGGTGTTACTAATTGTTCATCAAAGTGCAGGAAAATAAAGACAGGGGTATCAAACGCTTAATCCCCACAAACAGAGGATCCCTCCACCTTTGCTACGCCTGAGAATTGTCTTAAGGATCAAAGATCCTTTATCCTAATTACAATTTTTTATTACAGACTATAAAGGATTATCCTTAAAAACATTAGCAAATAAAAAAAATGGGCCCAGGCCTTTTCTCTTTTATCCTTCATTGCCCTCTTTTGCTACTTCCTCATTAGCAATCACATCCTTCCCCGTGTCCATCACTTCAGCCCGTTGAGCTCAAATCGCAGTATCGGTGCTTTTGCCTGCCTCATCCTCGCCACCACCCAATGCAGCTTGAGATTGCATCAACTGTGCCACGTCCCATGAAGATTTGTCGAAGGCAGGGTCATTGGCCTCATTCACGATTTTGATCCTAGCTTGGAGCACTGACTTGGCTCCCCAGATCTTTGCCTCGTTAATGGTGCGGGTTATCTCCTCCTGTAAATGAGCTTCGATTGAGGATGCATGATCCTCGGCTTGTTTCATCTCCTTGGTCACCTTAGCAAGCACCTTATCCTTCGCAGCGGCCATGGATCTCATCCCAGACAGAGTCTCATTGTACTCTTCGACTATCTTTTCATGATAACTTCTGGCAGAGTTTACGGACTGTACAAGAAAGATTGGACAAAGATAGAAGAATACTTGATTCAAAGATGGAGGCTGTTAGGGTCAAGGATCCTTACTATAGTGAGCATCTCAAGGAGTTGTTTCTCGACATCAAAAGGTTTCTCTGGCGTGGAGGTTTTCTTCCTTTTGGAAGCTTATGACTTGGCTCGGGTCGTGACTGGGAGTGGCTCATGCATCGGGGGGGACTTCGGAGTTTCCTTCTGTAACGATTCCGACGAAACCAGGTATACCCTAACCGGTAGACGTTAGTTACGTCATATGTAATGTCGGGTACAAGAGTTACCATGGTAATTATACGAGAATACATAGTTCATTGTATTGATTGTACGTGAATATATAATTCACCGTATTGAATATGCGATCAAACGATCGATAGTTATTGAAACCCGAATGAATCGAGGGTTCAATTATAGACGAGATATATGATATTTAGAGATGTTACGAAGTATTAAAGCTTCGGGATAAGTGGATTAAAGCACAGAAAAAGGATTTCGATTTAATAGTACGTCGGCACGTTAAACGAAACCTTTAATACCAAACCGAGCAAGAGATGATCGATCAAGCCGAAAAAGATGCGCGATAGTTAATAACATGGTATTTTTAAGTTAATGGAAGTCATGGTTTAAGTTTTTAAAGTGGTTTTATATAAATTTCATTTTTAGCCGAAAAACGACCGTTTTAGCCTCGTTTTAAGCCGAATTAAACATTTAACCGAAAAACGAACTGAACCAGATTATCCAAAACATTATCCAGATCTCCGATATCCGAATGTGTGGCTAGAAATGAAGAGGTGGGTCCCACCCCACCCCTTTACTTGGACCGATCGGACCATAGGTCCTCATTCCATTATTGTTTTCTTTTTTCATTCAACTCAACTCAACAATCTTCATTCCTCTCAACTCCTTGATAAAAAACCGAGACTTTTTAACAAGAAAAACCGAGGTAAGGATCGTGTTATGTACGTGTTTATCTTTGTTTCTTGAGATTGTTTGCAAGAAAATGAGGTTTCAAAGATGAAAACCGATTCTTGCATGATCAAGTGATGTATACGGGTTATACAAGGGATCTTGGTCCAAGAAAGGAGTTAAAAGAGTCAAAAACGAATTTTTACGGTTAAAATCTTTGTCTTGATGTCTTAACCGAAACCATGAAAGAAATGGCTTGATCGTGAGTGTAACTTGCTTGGTATTGTGGTATGTTGTTTGTAGGCTCTGTATTTAGTAGTAGATAAGGCGGAAAGACGAGTTTGTAGCTTGTAGTGGCGGAAAACGAAAGTAATATTCGGTTATGTTCGGTTTTGGGAAATTTGGACAGATTATTGATGCTTTAGATTTAGGCCATGAAATTTTACAGAGGTGTTAAACACATGAAAATATGAGTTCTGTGAATTTTTGGTAATTTTTGGATAAAGGATGAATATTTGGTGAATTTAATGCTCGGTTTTGGCCAAAATTGGTGAAAAATAGTTAAATATCATGAAAAATTCTGGAAAATTGCAGATAAGCTTTTCATATCATGTATAAGTCACTCACAAAATTTGAGGTCCGTTGGAGAAGTCTAAGTAGGCTTTTCGGTTAAACGAGTTCTAGGGATTTCTAGCTCGGTTTTGGTAAAAAGGGGATGTAAAAAAATATTTTGGTTCTGGAAAAATTACAGGGGACTATGTGGATGGCACGGGACTTCCAGGAAAAATTTGGGATTTTTCTAAGATCGTTTGGTATTTACGACATATTTAGTGTTTAAATGGTATTTAAAAATAGATAAATAAATTTTAAATATAAGAATTAATTCTGGAAATATTTTTATAAAATTCCCCACTGTTAAAAAGTGATTTGGGCAAAATTTCAAGATCCGAGGGTAAACGGATAATTAATCGTGCTAATTAGCAAACTTTTAAAGTTAAAACGCGTAAACCGGTGAAGTTCGCTTAAGCGAGCTGACTGGTGTATAAAAACCTTAAAAATGGACTATTTTCATATAATTGAGTTAAACAAGTAAAAATGAATCATCCGAAAATAATTCGGATGATTTGGGTATTTTTAACCGATTTAACAGTTTCCGGTATGCCAACGACGGAAACGGGTCCCGCGGCCAATCGGGACGTCTAAACCGAGCTATAATTTCACATTTTAAATTAAATTATCAGACAACCACTATTTTCGGGTCGTGTGTGACCAAACTCATTTTTGAAACATAAAACGGATATTCGTGCTAGGCACGCAAAACGAGAAAACGACTAATAAAAATTGTGACCATGGAACTCTAAACGACATCACAATCTGAGTCCGGAGAAGTATTTCTGGGTTAACATTGCCCCCGGAACAAGTACAGTACTGGGTTAACAGTGTCCCCAGATGTACCGATTGATAAGGTTAAAGATTATATAACCAATAATTGTATAATAACGATCGTAGGGATCATATTACAGATTGGACGTGTTAATTGATAATGATTGTTGTTACCTGCTTGCATGTGCTAAGGTGAGTTTTCACGAGCCCCTTTTACTGAACTATTTTAAATATTTTCCCGGGGCGGAAAGCATGTTTTTATCAAAGTGTTTAAGTACATGCTGATCGCATGGAAATGAACGTATTTATATAATGTTTATTGTACGGGAATCGTACGGTAATGAATTAAGATGGTAATTGTCTGAGTTGCTAACAGTGTAAGGCCCGAAACAGTGTTCTGGGGTAACCGAGTTCCCAGAGGTTATTAAATGTGTTCTGGGGTAACCGAGTTCCCGGAGGTTATTAAATGTGTTTCTGGGATAACAGAGTTCCCAGAGGTTATTAAATGTGTTTCTGGGATAACAGAGTTCCCAGAGGTTATTGGAAGTATTCTGGGGTAACAGAGTTCCCGGAGGTTAGTCGATATGTTTTGGGATTAACAGAGTTCTCACTTGTGGGCTCAGCATAATTACATCGTAATTCTGGGTTAACATTGCCCCCGGAATGAGTACGGTACTGGGTTAACAGTGTCCCCAGATAATATTATATTTTGATATGGATTTATCATGGTTTACTCAAATTGTGAAACTCACCAACTATTCGTAGTTGACCCGTTTTCTCACATGCTTTTCAGGTACAACTAAGATAAAGTGATTGATTACGTGCTAAGTGCTTGATGTGTGTAAGATTTGCGTGCTGGACGTTAGGATACATTATAACAGATAGAATTATGAACCGTATTGTATGATGTGTGTATCACCTAGACGGTAATGAAGGACGAGATAATGTAATTATAAAGTATATTAATGCATTCGGTTTTCTTTATAAACAATGTGGTTGATATCAGAGGTGTCTGTCGCATCCCGTTTACGTTTCCGCTGCGGTTACGGGGTGTTACAGAACTTGGTATCAGAGCCATTGGTTATAAAAGAATTAGGATGTCTTTAAAAGATACCTAAAATATAACCAGTAGCTCAAGTGTTATAGGATCTGAATATCAACTAATAATTTATTGTGACGAGGTCTGGATGAACTTGGATGGACAAGTGAGTTATTATGGTCCGGAACATAATAACAGACTTGTCCGCAAGAGGGAATTCAGGGGAAGTCACGGGGAACATTAATAGGTAAAAATGGCAACATATGTGTAAAGTATATAGTATTATTTATACGTGCTAATGTGTATATATATATATGTACATATCTTGTGGGTACTTGTATTGAGAAATGGGACCCGGATAAGGAACCGGGGATGGAAATAATAAAAAGTACCGAGGATGCCGAAATTTCTAGAGCATCGGTTGATGATAAGTCTGACTTATCGGGCCATAGTTATGATAGTACCAAGTTAGATCTCCCGTTTGACATTAACCAGAAATATCTAGTAACCGTCACTCCCAACCAAAATTGATGAATCCCTTACCCTACCAACACCGGTACCGTATATCCTAATAACCCCAGGTGCTCACCCGAACCGTCGACCCTCACGTACGAACGGATCCGTACCTGAACCCATTCTTATTCCATTAAAGTAAAGGAGTAAATAAATAAAATAAAATAAAATAAAATAATATATTGAAATATATATATATGTATTGCTCACTCACAAACATATGAGACGGACCAACTTCAGATCGAGAATTACTGATTTTAGCAAACCTAGAACGCCTGAGGACATTGACTGAGCAAGTGATAGAGTTTCCCATAATAGTAATTAATAATATTTGAAGGCAACCCATGTTGCGCAATTACCTTGAACCTTGCAACTCCCTATGTTATCCTTACATCCGTTAGATGTTTACACCCATGTATGCTCAAATAGAATGATTACCTATACACAAAGAAGTGTTGGAATCATTATAGCATAGTTGGTTGTTCGTTCGTAGGAGGTATACTGTGTATGCCGGATATACGAATAAACACGGATATTATAACTCCGTGGTATGTAATCGTTTGGTGCTCACGGTGAGCATGTATCGGTTATGCTGACATGCAGAAAGATATTGAAATCAAGCATATTAAACATTGATCTTTGTTGAGAAAGATCTATATGTCAGTTGGTGACAAGGGTTATGAAACATATTTAAACGTTAACCGACGTCAGGTTAAGTCCGTATGTTATTATATTGTGGGACATATATATATACTAGATACTGGTATGTGTAATTTGTATGATAATATTTGGTGTGTACGTGTACCTGCTGATATGATTGAACTGGTAACGAGTTATACGGTGAGATTGGTATTGATTACTGCGTACGGGACGAGTACGGCAGAATGACATAAAAAGAGTAACTCCAATGATGGAGATCGATATGATTCAGTTGATTGCTCAAGGATAGCAGATGATGATACCGAATGTAGTATCACAGATCACTGCTAGTGTTGATGCAAATGTGAACGCATAATTATAGATCGAGAAATCACATGATTATGAATATTTCAATTCTTAGTGGTATTACTAAGAGTGATAATGTCCCACCGAATGCTATTATGACTACAAGTATTAGTTATATACTAAACATGAATAGTAGTCGTAATGAATTAGACCCGGTGTGAAGAATATGTTTATCGGTTGTGTTAAAGGAACTATTAATAGTACTGATGGTAAAGGGAGGAATAGATTAACGAGTGGATAGAAAAGATCGAAATGGTTAAGGATATTGGTAAGAGTCTAGAACATTGTGTAGTGAAATATGCTACAGATATGTTGGTAGATTATGTTGTATCGTGATGGAACACGATGGTACAAAATTATAGTTAGAAAATTATTGCTCAGATGATATGGTCAGGATTTAAAATTCTTGTGCTAGAGCACTTTTATTCGAGCAATTAAGCTCAGAGTTTGGAAACTGAGCTATGAAAGATAGAAATGTTGTGTGCTGATCACTTAGAGCACGCTAATCGTTTGAAGGAATTGTCATGTCTGGTAACATGGCTATTTACTCCTGAAACTAAGCGAAGTGAGCGCTATATTGAGGACTAACTCCATCGATAAGGAGTATAGTCAACCCTGTAAAATATACAACATTTGGAAGGGTTGTGTCACAAGCCAGCATTGATATGTTCGACTTTATGGGAAGCGGAATGGAAGGACGTTAAGTGAGACGTCGAGTGCTAAAGAAGAGAAATGATAAAGGTATAGTGCAAAATAGACTTGTGAATAGGTAGGTATGCCCTACAATCCAGAATTATACCAAGACTAGTTCTGGTGTGAAAACATGAACCGCATGAAGGGTCCTTCCCTAAATGTGGAAAATACGGTTATCGGCGGGAAGAAGAATGTCGAGTGATAGTAGGCCACAGGTGTGGTAAAGATGGAAGTAATGCCCCAATTGTAGAACCAATTGAAGCCATGTGAACCGGCAACCCCAACCCATTCGTGTGCAACCACTCCGGACCCAACAACTTCAATAATAATCCATCCAAAGAAATCAAATTATGCCAAACAGTTGTACTTGCTATGAATGTGGCAGTACAGAACGTTTCAAGAGAAATTTCCCAAAGTTGAACCAAGGTGTCGATGAAAGACGAACCTCATGACAAACATCAACCTCTGATCAAGCAAGGAGCCTTACTTACGTGAGTAATTCGAATAAAGCACGTCATGATCCAAAGGTGGTATTAAGTATGTTGTAGTTTTAAATCAATATGCTTCAGTGATATTTTTACGGTCGTCGATAGAAGTTAGTTCCTGCTAACCTCCTATCATTTGGAAAGATACCGATTAGTGAAACTATAGAACCCTATACTGTAGAATCGCTAACGGTAAATCCCAAATGGTTAACTAAATTGTTCGGAATTGTCCTATTATTCTGAACGATTAACCTTTCCTTATTGACCTACGATCAGTAAAGTAAAGAAGTGTTGACGTAATAGTTAGCATGGATTGGCTAACTCAACATGAAGCTGAAATCAAATATGAAAAGAAGATGATTAGAAGATCTCCTTCGGACGATGAAGCGATTTGATATGGAGAAAAGTGTACGGTATTATGTTACCACTCAAATCTCATCTTGAGATGTTATAATATTTACGACAAGAAGACGTGGTGTATTTAACAAACGTGATTGCCAAAGTTTTTAAAAGAAAACATATAGAAGATATCCCGGTGGTGCGCAAATTTCCACAAGTTTTCCCAGAAGAACTCCCTGGATTACCGCCAACCCGACAGGTCGAATTCAGAATCGATTTAATGTCTCAAGCTGGCCCTGTTGCTAAAGCATCCTGCCGACTTGCACCGTCCGAGATGCAGGAATTATTCAATCAGTTACAAGAATTGTTGGATAAGATTTTATACGACCTAGTTAGTCACCATGGGGTGCACCAGTTTTATTTGGGAAATGAAGGACGGAAGTGTTAGGATATGTGTTGATTAGGGAGAATTGAATAAAATGACGATCAAGAGTAGGTGCTCACTTCTTCGAAGTGAATGATCTGTTTAACCAACTGCAAGGGACGATTTATTTTTAGAAAAATTGATCGCGGATATAGTTATCACCAAATGAGAGATCCAAGAGGAAGACGTTGCAACGACAGTGTTTCGGACTCGCTACGGCCATCATGAATTCTTAGTTATGCCTTTCGGGCTAACAAATGCGCCGGCAGCATTCATGGAACTCATGAACCGAGTCTGTAACTTTATTTTGACAAATTTGTCATAACATTCATTGATGATATTTTAATATATTCGCAACATAAAGAAGAGCACGAGCGACGATTAAGGAAAATTGTGGAAGTGTTAAAACAAGAAGAGCTATACGCGAAGTTTTCAAAATGTGATTTTGAATAAAGAATGCATAATCCCTTGGTCATGTTGTAAAGCAACAAGGATTTCACAAAGATCCAATTAAGATAGAAACCATTAGAATTGTGCCAAGCGCCGAATTTAAGCCTCCCCGATGGAGACGATGGATTTGTCACGTATTGTGACGCATCGCGTAAAGGGTTAGAATGCGTGTTGACGCAGTATATTAAGGTCATAACCTATGCTTCCCGACGGTTAAAAGCACACGAGTAAAATTACACTACTTACGACTTAGAACTGGGAGGGGTTATCTATGAATTTAAAATGTGGAGACATTGTCTCTACGATACGAAGTGCACCATCTTCACCGATCATAAAAGTTGCATCACATATTCAATCAGAAAGAACTAAATATGAGGCAACGAAGATGGGTTGAGTTGTTAAACAATTATGACTGTGACATCTGTTACCACCCCGACAAGGCTAACGTCGTAACCGATGCCTTGAGTAGGAAAGATCGGGTTAAGCCATTGCGAATGAGGGCGTTGGGGATGATAGTCCAGTCGAACTTTTCGGATCTGATTTGAGTCGGTCAACGTGAGGCGTTGAAAGAGGGACAATTGGAAAGGGAGGAACTTTACGGCAATGAGAAGAATTTGGAACAACGCGTGGACGAAATTCTCTACTTCAAAAAAAAAAAAAATTTGGGTTTGAACCCCGACCCTCCATGACCTTCGTGAATTAATCATTGACGAAGTGCATAGATCGAAATAATCCATACATCCGGGATCGGATTTGACTATTGATGATACGGATATATGAAAGGATTTTTATTAATGACCGAGTTTGGAGAAAGATATGGTTACGTGTGTTGGTGAATATTGAGTTATGCCAGAGATAAGGCTGCACACTGAAAACCCTAGGGAACGCCACAACGACAGAAAAATTCGCCAATGATAGTGGGAATAAATTACAATGAATTCTTGCCCAAATTCCTGATGGTGAAATGGTATCTCGTCGTGGAGTACCATTTTCAACAATCTCAGATCAAAATAGTCATCCTACTTCCATTATTGGAAGGCGGGGAAGGAAGCATCGAGAGCTTGAAGCTTTCTATGGGTGAAGTAATTATCACCAATTTGTAAATTGAAAATGGGCGTCAATCAAGCCATAAGATTTGAATTGATTCGAGAAACAACCAATCGGATTTATAATATTAAAGATGAGTTGAAAGCATCGCGAGATTAGCAAAGGATTTATGCCAACATTCATAGGAAACCATTGTCATTGGAAAGAGGTGACAAGGCATTTTTAAGGCATCACCTTAGAAAGGTGATATGAGGTTTGCCAAAACCGAAAATAGCTCCTTAATATATTGGGCCTTCTGGGATTATCTCCATGATTGGTCACTTAGTTTATTGATTAAAGTATTCCAGGGGCTAAGTACTATTCATGATGTTCTGCCATGTATACGGATTGAAAAGTGCCTAAGCGATGAGGCAACGAAAGTACTAGTAATAGAGGAACTCATAGAAGACATGTTTGATATCATAACTAATTCCGTAGTGATAGTAGACGGGAAAACTAAACTGTTTGGACATACCAAGCTTTATTAATTAAGATTAAGTGGAATTCACAGCGAGGACCAGATTATACTTGGTAACGCGAGGATGAATTCTGAAGGAAAAACCCCCCACCTTTCTCTCGAAAGGAGATAGTGGGCGTGTAAAATTTCGGGGACGAAATTTCTTAACGGGGTTCCTTCTGTAACGATTCCGACGAAACCAGGTATACCCTAACCGGTAGACGTTAGTTACGTCATATGTAATGTCGGATACAAGAGTTACCATGGTAATTATACGAGAATACATAGTTCATTGTATTGATTGTACGTGAATATATAATTCACCGTATTGAATATGCGATCAAACGATCGATAGTTATTGAAACCCGAATGAATCGAGGGTTCAATTATAGACGGGATATATGATATTTAGAGATGTTACGAAGTATTAAAGCTTCGGGATAAGTGGATTAAAGCACATAAAAAGGATTTCGATTTAATAGTACGTCGGCACGTTAAACGAAACCTTTAATACCAAACCGAGCAAGAGATGATCGATCAAGCCGAAAAAGATGCGCGATAGTTAATAACATGGTATTTTTAAGTTAATGGAAGTCATGGTTTAAGTTTTTAAAGTGGTTTTATATAAATTTCATTTTTAGCCGAAAAACGACCGTTTTAGCCTCGTTTTAAGCCGAATTAAACATTTAACCGAAAAACGAACTGAACCAGATTATCCAAAACATTATCCAGATCTCCGATATCCGAATGTGTGGCTAGAAATGAAGAGGTGGGTCCCACCCCACCCCTTTACTTGGACCGATCGGACCATAGGTCCTCATTCCATTATTGTTTTCTTTTTTCATTCAACTCAACTCAACAATCTTCATTCCTCTCAACTCCTTGATAAAAAACCGAGACTTTTTAACAAGAAAAACCGAGGTAAGGATCGTGTTATGTACGTGTTTATCTTTGTTTCTTGAGATTGTTTGCAAGAAAATGAGGTTTCAAAGATGAAAACCGATTCTTGCATGATCAAGTGATGTATACGGGTTATACAAGGGATCTTGGTCCAAGAAAGGAGTTAAAAGAGTCAAAAACGAATTTTTACGGTTAAAATCTTTGTTTTGATGTCTTAACCGAAACCATGAAAGAAATGGCTTGATCGTGAGTGTAACTTGCTTGGTATTGTGGTATGTTGTTTGTAGGCTCTGTATTTAGTAGTAGATAAGGCGGAAAGACGAGTTTGTAGCTTGTAGTGGCGGAAAACGAAAGGTATATTCGGTTATGTTCGGTTTTGGGAAATTTGGACAGATTGTTGATGCTTTAGAGTTAGGAAATGAAATTTTACAGAGGTGTTAAACACATGAAAATATGAGTTCTGTGAATTTTTGGTAATTTTTGGATAAAGGATGAATATTTGGTGAATTTAATGCTCGGTTTTGGCCAAAAATGGTGAAAAATAGTTAAGTATCATGAAAAATTCTGGAAAATTGCAGATAAGCTTTTCATATCATGTATAAGTCACACACAAAATTTGAGGTCCGTTGGAGAAGTCTAAGTAGGCTTTTCGGTTAAACGAGTTCTAGGGATTTCTAGCTCGGTTTTGGTAAAAAGGGGATGTAAAAGAAGATTTTGGTTCTGGAAAAATTACAGGGGACTATGTGGATGGCACGGGACATCCAGGAAAAATTTGGGATTTTTCTAAGATCGTTTGGTATTTACGACATATTTAGTGTTTAAATGGTATTTAAAAATAGATAAATAAATTTTAAATATAAGAATTAATTCTGGAAATATTTTTATAAAATTCCCCACTGTTAAAAAGTGATTTGGGCAAAATTTCAAGATCCGAGGGTAAACGGATAATTAATCGTGCTAATTAGCAAACTTTTAAAGTTAAAACGCGTAAACCGGTGAAGTTCGCTTAAGCGAGCTGACTGGTGTATAAAAACCTTAAAAATGGACTATTTTCATATAATTGAGTTAAACAAGTAAAAATGAATCATCCGAAAATAATTCGGATGATTTGGGTATTTTTAACCGATTTAACAGTTTCCGGTATGCCAACGACGGAAACGGGTCCCGCGGCCAATCGGGACGTCTAAACCGAGCTATAATTTCACATTTTAAATTAAATTATCAGACAACCACTATTTTTGGGTCGTGTGTGACCAAACTCATTTTTGAAACATAAAACGGATATTCGTGCTAGGCACGCAAAACGAGAAAACGACTAATAAAAATTGTGACCATGGAACTCTAAACGACATCACAATCTGAGTCCGGAGAAGTATTTCTGGGTTAACATTGCCCCCGGAACAAGTACAGTACTGGGTTAACAGTGTCCCCATATGTACCGATTGATAAGGTTAAAGATTATATAACAAATAATTGTATAATAACGATCGTAGGGATCATATTACAGATTGGACGTGTTAATTGATAATGATTGTTGTTACCTGCTTGCATGTGCTAAGGTGAGTTTTCACGAGCCCCTTTTACTGAACTATTTTAAATATTTTTCCGGGGCGGAAAGCATGTTTTTATCAAAGTGTTTAAGTACATGCTGATCGCATGGAAATGAACGTATTTATATAATGTTTATTGTACGGGAATCGTACGGTAATGAATTAAGATGGTAATTGTCTGAGTTGCTAACAGTGTAAGGCCCGAAACAGTGTTCTGGGGTAACCGAGTTCCCAGAGGTTATTAAATGTGTTCTGGGGTAACCGAGTTCCCAGAGGTTATTAAATGTGTTTCTGGGGTAACAAAGTTCCCAGAGTTTATTAAATGTGTTTCTGGGATAACAGAGTTCCCAGAGGTTATTGGAAGTATTCTGGGGTAACAGAGTTCCCGGAGGTTAGTCGATATGTTTTGGGATTAACAGAGTTCTCACTTGTGGGCTCAGCATAATTACATCGTAATTCTGGGTTAACATTGCCCCCGGAATGAGTACGGTACTGGGTTAACAGTGTCCCCAGATAATATTATATTTTGATATGGATTTATCATGGTTTACTCAAATTGTGAAACTCACCAACTATTCGTAGTTGACCCGTTTTCTCACATGCTTTTCAGGTACAACTAAGATAAAGTGATTGATTACGTGCTAAGTGCTTGATGTGTGTAAGATTTGCGTGCTGGACGTTAGGATACATTATAACAGATAGAATTATGAACCGTATTGTATGATGTGTGTATCACCTAGACGGTAATGAAGGACGAGATAATGTAATTATGAAGTATATTAATGCATTCGGTTTTCTTTATATACAATGTGGTTGATATCAGAGGTGTCTGTCGCATCCCGTTTACGTTTCCGCTGCGGTTACGGGGTGTTACACCTTCTTTACAAATATGCCGTCGATGTCTTCAAGGGACAACTTGGATGCAGACTTACCGGACTTCTAGGCACCTACAAACAATGATTTACAAAAGTTTTCAATTATTTTAATTAATATTAAACATAATTATAAAAGTTATTACTTGACATATTGTTGATTGACTCTGAGTTTGATTTTTGAAAAGTTTCTATGAAATTGGCTTGAAAGGTCTTAATATCAGGATCCAGTGCATGGAATTTCTTAACCCTCTCGTTGACTCCAGGAAGTTCAGCTAATTGGGCAAACTGTCAACTGCATAAGAAAAACGAAGCATTAGTAGAAGAATCGAGTATCCTATTGGTGTTACCTAAAGATCCGGGATCCTACTCTTCAGTATCCATCTTTTAGGTAAATCGGATCCACCCGGGATTGAGTCCCTTTTTACAAAGAAAAATTGGTTTTATAAGAATGAACCATTATGGGTAACCTTTGAAGTAGGGTTCGGTTGACGTGGTTTGATTTAAAGACGAAGCGGTTGGAACCATGAGTAACTAAGGTGTACATGTTTGACAACTCCGACAAGCTGAACTCGACACCTTCTTCATCGATGATCATTTCAACAGTGCGAAGTACCCTCCACAACATGGGTATCGCTTGGATGTAGCTGATTCCGGTCAGAGTTAAAAGCTTTGGAAAGCAAACCCAATCCTCGGATATGCCATCGCTTCGTACCGTGGAATCGAAGGGATGAAAGATAGTGTCAACCTTAAAAAGTGGCCGGAGGTCATCGATTTCTGGATCAGTGAACTTGCCGATCTCAGAAGAAGGGTTCGTGAGTATACCTTGTGACCGGAGTTCATTACGGTCCGATTGGCTGGAAGAAGAAGATAGAGATGGTCGACATTCATAAGATAAAGAAAATGAAAAGAAAAGAAAGAAGGATACCTGCTTGGCTGCTGAGATGCGTGGTTATAAAGATTACAACGATCACATTCATAGGTGGCTAATAACAATAAGGGTTAGCGAAAAATATATCTGACACAAGTCTAATCGTATTATTTTTTGCAGGAAATTCAAAATTCAAAATGACAGTTGTTATCCGTAAACACCCGCCATTTTGGGGGCAATTTTTAAGGCATAGATTTTATGCTGAGGATACTTTATCCTTATTTAGCTTGTGGATCATTTATCCTTGAGATATGTTCCGGGATGCGAAGGATCAAGGATCCTTGGTATTACTTGTATACTAACGATTGTATTTGAGTAGTGTTATGGTTAATAGGTATAACAGCTATAGGACCTGCTCTACCTATTACTTCACTACTGGACTCATTCAGCACGTGGTCAAAGAGTTGGAAGCAGCTAGTGGGAGAGTGGCGTGAAAATAGGAATAGTTGTTATTTTTCTTTTTTGTTACTAATTGAGATTATGGTCAGCAAGTTAATCACTTCGCACACATTAGCCATACACAAAACTCTCTCTAGCAATACACACACATAGCAATCAATGTATTACTGATCATAATCTCCAACCTTGTAACATCCACTTTTTGATTAATAAAGTGGTGGTAGACGATTTGTCATCACCCGGGGTTTTTTTTTGCAGGCGATCCTCTAAAGATCAAGGGTTTTTCCTCGTATAAATCCATGTGTTCATTGACTTATTACGTATACAGTCACAAAAACCAAGTTCCACAATTACTACATTGGTTACTTGATACTTAATTTGAATTTTTACCAAAACACTTACTACAACAAAGCGTCACACTTATTCGGATGGGTTGATCTTGCGAGAAAACAATCGTCGAGTGGAAAGCATGTAGCAAAGTCTGAATCGAGCGTAGAGACGTAAGTAAAAGTTGTGATACTTTCAGTTGTGTCATCATCGTCTTTGAAAGTCATTATCTTAGTTCATAGAGCGTAAGCGGTAACAAAGGTAGAAGAACTTAAATAATTAAAAATGAGAAAGTCATGAAGTGAAATTGGTGTTGTCGATTAACATCATAATTGTCTTGAACAGAGGGAATTAAAGATCACAAGCTGATGAGCTAGAAAATTAACAATAAATCCGAACCCAACTTCTACCCATATATTATCTCACATGTTTCAGTTTTAAGGTTTATTTTTTCTGTAGGAAAGAACCTTTTCTCTGATACCACAACTATAACACCCCAACCCGGAACAGGATGACCTATCACGATTACAGATATCAAAACAAAATTCGAAGAAGCCTAAGTCAAATTATATTTTTACTCAAATAACCGAAAATGAATAGTCTTAAAAAAATCTTGAACTTCATTAGTGTCTCTCATCACTAACTTCCAAGAGTCCAGGATTACTTGTAAACGAATAAGAAAAACGAAACAAGAAAATATGGGTAAGTCAAAAATTGACCAGTAACGGAAACAACAATAGTATAGGTAACGACGGACGAAGGAATAGTAAGTCAGTGAAATTCTATTCAAACTCGAAACCAACCTTTTTACTGAAACATATACTGAATAAAATTATGATGTATGATCTGACACTTGGTCAAAACATAATCATACGCATACGAAAGCATATCCGAAACATATCATAACATTTACACACATTAAACCACGTGACTACACATAACTAAAAATCAAAATCCGTGAGACAGAAGCACCCACGATCCTAAACAGAACAGACTAGTACACAGCTAGCTAGCCCATGCAAATATGATACAGTGAGCGTGGCGTACACCCATTATTCCATCTCCATAAAACAAACTCAAACTCAAAGCTAAGATCGATCTATACGCCTCTATAGGCAAATTGATACACAAGCACAATCTAGAGACGCCATGAAATTTTATTACGCACTGTCATGATAAGTGCGTGCCGTTGATGCCCATATGACATTTCAGATATGCTCAGGTGGTAGAATACAAAAGTTAGAGACATGTAAATAATCTACATGCAACGAAAATGTTACTAACGGACCATGCAATAACGTATACAGAAGATATAATCTATTGCATGCTTAAACATATCATACCAAATAAACTGAACTCAATCTGTAACTAAAAGCAAACAAAAAGTCCACAATACAAAGTGACGGACACCAAGTATAAAATGGAATAGTATTTATACTACGATTAAAGAGAAACAGAATCCGCACGTTAATTTAGCAAGTCAAAGTAAAACCAGCAAAGAAATTTTCATGTCGCGTTAGCACGTATAATATAAGTTATTTTCCGGTTTAACTTACGAGACTTTGATCTGTTGCTTAATTGATTTTCCGGTGAGAGCGACTTTTAGAATCATAACTTTGTTATATTTTATGGTGCCAAGGTTTTCACAAATCATTTATCATATACTAGTATGTATAACAAATACCATTCACACTTATTTTCTTCATTTTCACAATTTATATAAAACTTAAGATTTGAAAAGTAGATTATGTTTTATGAGGAACATTCCATAACATCAAAGTAGCAATACATTTAAATTTCCAAAGTTCTAGAGTTGGACCACCAAAAGTTTGACTACTGAACCTCACCTTTTTTTTCATGATTTCAAATATATATTATCTATATATGTGATTGGAAAAGGATTTACGAACAGTGACAACGCAAAAATCATAAAGGCGCTTAACCTTTTAATTTTATCTTAACTACCAATTTTCTTAAATCAGAATTTTGTATTAGTTATGTGGTAGTCGCCGGAATAAATCGAACTCATAGAAGCATGTTTATGGAACGCGTAGTTGCATAGGAATCTTCTATTAAGTCCTTACCCAATGCACAAATACGTGATGATGGCTAGATCGTGAATTACAAATTTAATCGACGTTGTATGGCAACTCCTACCAAATCAAACGAGGAGTATGAGGAATGAAATTAAGAGTGTGTTTGAAAGGAATATATAATGCATGGTTTATGTATTTTTTTTTATACTATGATTTTTCTCATTATGATAACATTTAAAAATTGAAGATAATTGGAAGGTCTATCGGTTTAGGAAAAGATTACTAGATGAGATTTAATTCCTCTTTTATGTTTTAAGTTAATTTTATTAAAACCTAAACACATATTATAACTAGAAAATATAACTTAAAGCCGTTAAAACCTTAAACCATCATCATATTATATTCATTTAAGATATTTAAAAATCAGGGTGTTACAATATGTCTGTAGGCCTGATATCATGTATGCAACATGTGTGTGTGCAAGATATCAAGCTTCACCAAGGGGATCTCACTTAAGTGATGTCAAAAGTATATTTAGATACCTCAATGGTGCACCAACTTTAAAAATCTTGTGTCCATCCAGCACAAAGACCCAACTTGTTGGTTTATTGTAGATAGCGATTATAGAGGATGTCAAATGGCAATAAAATTGTTTGGACTAAAAGATTGATCAAGGAAGATTGGAATCTTCTCAACCTCCTCAGAAATATGATAAGTATTGAACTCGAGCAAACTAGGCACTTCGAGCAAGGTATCTCCTACGAGTAAGCTTATCTTCTGGAATTTTTCTAATTGTTAAGCTTCGAGCAAGCTGCACTTCATCAAGAAAAGTTGTTCCTCTATCAAGCATGGTTCGCAAATGAGCAAGTACTTGATTGTCTAAGCTAAAACCAATTTACAAGCAACCTTAGTGGGTCGAGCAAAGATATAAAAATGGAAGATCTCAAGCATGCTTAAGAGAAGTTAAAGGATATATTACAAGGACTTCTATGAGCATAGTTCAATCTCGAGCAAGCTACAGTACCTGAGAACACTATGTTTGCTATAATAAGTCTAAGGACAAATATTGAAGAGATCAAGAATAACTAGTTTGCTTCTGGGATATTTCTGAGCAAAGTTGGGTTATATAATGAATATTGAAGCCTACCTGCAAGAATATTTATTAGGAAAATAGTCCAAGTAAAAGAGTAATCGATGGAATACTCCAAGCACACTCGAGGATTACAAGGTCTACTTGAAAAAGATCAAGTTTACTCTAAGACCTATTCTGATACTTGTGTTTATTTTGAGAGTGTTTAGTAATGATTAGGGTTTCTAGAAGGAATGTCAGGTGACTTTTAAGAGAATACTTGGTCATACTGATTATTCTCTGTACGGAAGACAGTCGTACCTAAAATTCCACCTGAAGCCCTATAGCATTTCCAATTGTATCTTTTTGAATATTCTAATGGAAATATTTTGAGTGAATCGTGTGTTTTTTTTTTTTGGTGTTCTTTGTATAATTAGAAACATTCAGGTTGTAGTCTATTCCGCCGGCTATAATCTTGGGGTCTTTATATATTTTGTATCTCGTAGTGTTCTTGTCAATTTAGTGTTTGTGTACGAGTTACAGTTCAGTCTTGACAAGTAGTATCAGAGCTTGAGTAAGCTCAGTAAAAACAGTTTTGTTGCTACAATGAGTGATTGTGAAAGATTTGGAAGATTTGTGCAGACTTGAACAAAGATTGAAGAAGATGACGTAAGCAAACCACTGTTCCATTGAAGAGTGACATCAGCTACTCCATTTTTCTTTTGTTTTAGCTTCATATATGAATTTCTAAGTGCTTTAAAAATTTTCTATTACTAGATCTACACTCCTTTCATCACCATTTTTTAGATCTTGGTCAGAATCATTTGATATTCTAGCAAATCTAAGAAATTTCTCTTTAGATCCTAAAATTTCAAAGTCTTTCAAATTTTTCTTACAAGTATTTAACTTTTCTTTCAAGTTAGCTATTAAAATTTCCAAAAATAAAAATATCAAAATTATTTTATCAAAATCTTTAATCAAAAGCAAATGGATGACAATGAGATTTTCTACTAACAAGATTCCCAGACTGTTAGGCCAATGGATGACAAAGTGGAAATTTTGTTTTGAGGCAGATGTGAACTACCCAGAACTGTGGAATTTAATCAAGAACGGACCATATGTTCCTTCGGCAGCACCAAACAACAATCAAACTGTTGAAATAAAGATGCAAAAGGTTGACGATAATGCATTGTCCATGCTTAAATTGGGGCGGTCTTGGGAAATACTTACAAGTGTCAATCATTATACAACATCAAAGAGCATGTATGATGTTGTGGTTGAAATGTTTGAAGGAAATACTGAATTGTGTGATATAAAGAAAGATAGACTGAAATAACAACTTGACAGGTTCAAATTTAAGGAAGGGGATAAGTTGAAATCTGTATTACACATATTTGTCTCCATTATCAATGAAATTAGGACAAATGACTTGCAATCACTTATTTTGATTTTAACAATAAGCTATTGTTCTCATTGTCTGGTGAATGGTGCACTGCTAGTAAATTCATCAAAGAAAATGTCAAATTTTCAAACTTCAAGTTGGTTGATGTCATTTTCTTCCTACAAGCAACAGAGAATGAAATGACTGAAAACAACATGGTCAAAGAAGACAAACCAAGCTTTCCTCTAACAAATGCTCTCACTGTTCCAATGAGTAATTTGAGCCTAAACAACAGCTTCCAATATTGAAAAACCTTCAGAATTCAACTCTAGCAGTCAGTCTTGTCAGACTAAATTTAATGTACAAATGATTGGTGATGGGGATACCTCTTCAGTTTCAAGTTTTCATCTTCCTTATGTTCCAAACAATGTTGGTCAAAAATATGAGTACCAAGTGCGAGGATATGATATTTGAGTTGCAGATTAAATATAACTTAAAAGAAAATTTGAAAAAGTTTTGAAAAATGTCATTTTAAATATAGTTTTTTGCATTATAATGGAAGATGATGATAATTATTGGAAATTGGTTTTTCAAACTACTAATAATATGAGATAATATAAAAGAAATCACTTAACTTGGGATGTGTAGGTATGCTTAGCCTTGAGTATAATTTGGCAATTTGATAAATGGGTAACGAATAGATATAATCTTTACTGGGTGTTGCGTTTTGTAAGTGGAAAATAAGTAATGGAAGGTAGGGCCATACTCAAGCCTCAATTTTTTGTATGAATGTGAAAATATTATAAATGTTATGAATTTTGATATTTGAATACGTTATCGTATGATGTTTGGGTAGGTTTAACGTTAGAGTATGCCAAGTAGCCGGTGATATAAATCTTGAATTGTTTAGGTTTAGTGTTTTACATATCATTGGCGGATGGTTTTATAACCTTAAATCTTGTATTGATGGGATGCATCTGGTTCGGGGACTATGGGTCTGTACGAGGTTTATCATCCGGGTATTCAGATTTCATAAGTCGGTCTGTGAATATTAAACAACTAAAAGAGTAAACCCGCACTTGTCTGCCAAACATAAGTCATTAAACTTGATCATTACGTATTTAAAATACAGATACATTCCAGACTTGATCATCCACGTTGTTAGCCGTATGGGGTCCCTTTGCTCGCATCTCATTACCATTAAGAAATGGACCACAAGTGACACGCCACATGTAAATCCTACAGATGAATTCTTGATGTTGGGTATACATTTGGTGGTTTGTACTTAGTTTTATGTAAATGGATTTCGTGTTTGGGTTATGTATGTAAACCAAGATCCTTTAGTGATCTCGGTGGGCTTTGGGCTTTATGTTGGGCTTGGTTTTTAGCTATCCTATATATAGAAGATGTGTAAAGGGTTTGGGGGTAGGCCGTTCACATCATCATTGTTGAACAAGTATTGTATGTTCAAGTGTGCTTAAGCACCCAACGTTAATACAACATGTGTTTTAAAGCATCTTCCTATGTTCTTTACGTATTTGCTTGTTAAATCTTGAATCACCTTACGATATATTCCGCAATATCGTTGAGGTCTGTTGATATCATATTGAAAGATCCATCTACGGGACTTACAATTGATATCAGAGCCTTTTAAACCATTCAAGGCTTGGTTTGATATTAATAGATTCAGATCATAGAAGAAGGAAAAAGGCTGGTTTGGTTAAGAATTACATTATCTTTGGAAACAATTTAAAATCCCACCAACATAGAGATTTGGTTGTTACCTAAATCAGTTAGTCAAACGCGTGTCTTTGGTGTTCTCGGCTACACTTGAAAATTTTCGGTTCAATAACAAGACTTCTCGGCCTAAAACCAGGGTTTTCGGCAAAAAATCAAGTGTTTTCGGCCTGTTTTGATCGTTCTCGGCCTAGTTCAAGTGTTCTCGACCATATTAAAAGGTTTTCGGCCAAACATTGTGGTCTCGGTCAACGTCTTCTATTCTCGGTCAACATAAGTTCTCGGTCAACAAAGGTTCTCGGTCAACGCTGACTGTGTACACATCTTGGGCCTGATTCTTCATCGTTGGGCCTTGTTTATTGTAACACCCCGTAACCGCAGCGGAAACGTACACGGGATGCAACAGACACATCTGATATCAACAGCATTGTTTATAAAGAAAACACCACTACATTAATTTAAACGTATTACATTGTTCTGAATTTCATAACCATCTAAGCGTTATCACATAAGTGTTACCGATAGTACATTAACATATTTAATGCAAAATATAGATCTCTAGACTTCCACAAAATAGCACACAGCATCGAACACATCTCACTCATTCCAATTTGAGTGTACCTAGAAAGCATGTAAAGAAAACGGGTCAACTACGAATAGTTGGTGAGTTTCACTAATTCGAATAAACCATAACAAATCATTATAATAATCATAAATAAGCGATGTAATTATGCTGAGCCCACAAGTGAGAACTCTGTTAATCCCAAAACATATCGATTAACCTCCGGGAACTCTGTTACCCCAGAATACTTCCAATAACCTCTGGGAACTCTGTTACCCCAGAAACACATTTAATAACCTCTGGGAACTCTGTTACCCTAGAAACACATTTAATAACCTCTGGGAACTCGGTTACCCCAGAACACATTTAATAACCTCTGGGAACTCGGTTACCCCAGAACACTGTTTCGGGCCTTACACTGTTAGCAACTCAGACAATTACATCTTAATTCATTACCGTACAATTCCCGTACAATAAACATTATATAAATACGTTCATTTCCATGCGATCAGCATGTACTTAAACATTTTGATAAAAAAACATGCTTTCCGCCCCGGGAAAATATTTAAAACAGTTCAGTAAAAGGGGCTCGTGAAAACTCACCTTCTTGTGAGCAAAGATGTACTACGGTGCACGGCTACTGGTACAGATCTGTAATACGATCCCCAAATCGTTACTACACAATTTCTATCAATATAACTTAAATTCGTGTTAACCGGTACGTCTGGGGACACTGCTAACCCAGTACCGTACACGATCCGGGGACAATGTTAACCCCAAAATACTTTTCAGGACTTAGATTGTGATATCACTTAGAGTTCTTTAGTCAAAACTACCGTTAATTTGTTTTCTTGTTTTACGTGCCTAGGACGGTTATCCGTCTTTATGTTTTAAAAAAAAATGAGTTTGACCACATACGACCCGAAAATAGTTATTATTGATATTTTCATTAAAGTGGTGAAATTAGAGCTCGGTTAGACACCCCGTTTGGCCGCGGGGCCCGTTTCCGCCTTTAATACACCGGAAACGGTTAAGTCGGGTAAAATTACCCAAATCATCCGAATTATTTTCGGATGATTTATTTTTACTTGATTAACTTAGTTTCATAAAAATCATCCATTTTTAAGGTTTTCAAACACCAGTCAGCTCGCTTAGGCGAACTTCGCCGGTTTACTCGTTTTAAGCTTTAAAAGTTTGTTTTTAAGTTCCATTTAGCACAAATAAATATCCGTTTAGTCTCGGACCTTGAAATTTTGTACAAACCATAATTTGACAGTAGAAATTTTATAAAATTTTTCCAGAATTAAGTTTCATATCTAATATTTATTTAACCATTTTTAAACGTCATTTAAACACCAAATATGTCGAAAATACCAAACGACCTTCGAAAAATCCCAAATTTTTCTGGGATGACCCCTGTCACCCACATAGTTCCCTGTAATTTTTCCAGAACCAAAAAATCATTTTTCATGCCATTTTTACCAAAACCGAGCTAGAAATCCCTAGAACTCGTTTTACGGAAAAGCCTACTTAGACTTCTCCAATGAACCTGAAATTTTGTGTGCGACTTTTATATAGTATAAAAAGCTTATCTTAAATTTTCCAGAATTTTTCATGATGTTTAGCTATTTTTCACCATTTTTGGCCAAAACCGAGCATTAAATTCACCAAATATTCATCCTTTATCCAAAAATTACCCACAGATCTCATATTTTCATGTGTAGATCATCTCTGTAAAATTTCATGACCCAACTCTAGGTCTATCACAATCTGTCCAAATTATCTAAATCATACGAAAACCGAACTACCTTGTGTTTTCTAGCGTTAGATCGCAAAGATCTTGGTTTCTAGCCTTTGCTAGCCACTAGATACAACACCTACAAGCACACAACACCACACCAAGCAAGTTATACCCACAATCAAGCCATTTCTTTCATGGTTTCGATTAAAACATCAAAACAAAGATTTTGACCGTAAAATTCGTTTTTGACTCTTTTAACTCCTTTCTTGGACCAAGATCCTTTGTATAACTTGTATACATCACTTGATCCTCCAAGAATCGGTTTCATCTCGGGTTTTCACCCATTTTTCATTTGAAACCTCATTTTCTCAAGATTATAGAATTAAA
This sequence comes from Bidens hawaiensis, assembly GCF_021521415.1. NCBI lineage: Eukaryota > Viridiplantae > Streptophyta > Magnoliopsida > Asterales > Asteraceae > Bidens > Bidens hawaiensis. The sequence goes on from NW_027499379.1 coordinate 25,325, forward strand.
ACTATGATTTAACCAATATAACCATGTTTTTACCTTGTGATTGTTGATAAAAATCAAAGATTTAGGTTGGATGTATGTAAGGTTGAGAGGTTTTGGAGAGTTTGGATGTAAGAAAAAGAGAATGAATGTGTATGTGTGTGTAGCATGGACCGATCGGTCCATGTTATGTTAGTGGGGGGGGCCCACATCTCCAACCATGGCCACACATTCGGATTGTGTAATCCGGATAATGTTGTGGATAATCTGGTTCAGTTCGTTTTTCGGTTAGACGTTTAATTCCGCTCAAAACGAGGCCAAAACGGTCGTTTTTCGGCTTAAAAATGAAATTTATATAAAACTGATTTAAAAACTTTAAAAACTTAAACCATGACGTTTATTGACAACACATCATATTGTCGGTAATTGTGCATCTTTTTCGGCTTGATCGATCGTCTCTTGCTTGGTTTGATATTAAAGGTTTCGTTTAACGTACCGACGTACCATTAAATCGAAATCCTTTTTCTGTGCTATAATTCACTCATCCCGAAGATTTAATACTTCGTAAACCTTACTAAACATCATATATTTCGTATATAATGTAATCCCCGATTCGTAACCGTTCATCGGTTAATCGTAATTCCAATACGACTAGATTATACATTCGAGTATAATTCGTACTGTGAATCTTACATACTCGTATAGACACATTATAATTCATATATTCGGTATTAAATAACACGTAAATAGTATATTCCGGCTAGGGTATACCTGAATTTGCCGGAATCGTTACATTCTCCCCCCGTTACAAAAATTTCGTCCTCGAAATTTTACGCATCAACTACTTCCTTTTGCGGAAATAGGTGGGGGTATTTCTTCCGAAATTCGTCCTTTCGTTCCCACGTATATTCTGGGCCTCGTTGCGAGTTCCATCTAACTTTGACCAACGAGATCTTATTGTGTCTAAGTTGCTTGATTTTCCCGTCCACTATTTCTATGGGTTCCTCTACAATGTTGAGCTTATCACTTAATTGAACCCCCTCTAAAGGTAACACCGATGTTTCATCCGACAGACACCTTTTCAGGTTCGACACGTGAAACACGTTGTGAACTGCACTCAGTTCATCAGGCAGTTCTAATCGGTATGCTACAGGACCGATTTTCGCAGTAATATCGAATGGTCCAATATATCTTGGGGCTAACTTCCCCGCCTTGCCAAATCTAACCACACCCTTCCACGGTGATACTTTCAAATACACCTTATCACCTTTCTCAAACGACAACGGTTTTCTACGGGTATTGGCATAACTCTTCTGCCGATCCCGCGCGGCCTACAGATTGTTCTTAATTTCAAAGATTTTGCTGGTCGTTTCCTGGACCAGATCTGATCTAATAACCTGTGTGTCGCCCACTTCAGTCCAGCAGAGTGGCGATCGGCATTTCCGTCCATACAATGCTTCGTAAGGCGCTGCCTTTATACTGCTATGGTAACTATTATTATAGGAAATTTCAACGAGTGGGAGAATGTTGATCCCAATTTCCCTTAAAATCCAGTACGCATGCACGAAGCAAATCCTCCAGTGTTTGGATGGTCCTCTCAGACTGACCATCGGTCTGAGAGTGGTAAGCTGTGCTTAGATCAATACGCGTTCCCAACGCTTCTTGGACAGCTTTCCAAAGGTTGGAGGTGAAATGGCTATCCCGATCAGAGATGATCGAGATGGGTATACCATGACGAGACACAATTTCATTTATATAAATCTGCGCAAGCCTCTCAGTGTTATAATTGTTCCTAATCGGAATAAAATGTGCCGATTTGGTTAATCGATCCACGATTACCCAAATTGCATCATGTCCTCGGGACGTCTTGGGGAGGTGTGTCACAAAATCCATTGTGATCTGCTCCCACTTCCATTCAGGAATTTCCGGTTGTTGTAACATTCCCGAGGGTTTCTGGTGTTCCGCCTTAACCCTCGCACAAGTCATACACTTACTGACGTACGTGGCTATATCCTTTTTCATACCCGGCCACCAGTAGAATTCTTTCACATCCTTGTACATCTTATCCGAACCCGGATGTATGGAATATTTCGATTTATGCGCTTCGTTCATGATCAATTCACGAAGATCATGGAGGGTCGGGATCCATATCCGATTTTTGAAGTAGAGAATTTCGTCCTTGCGCTGTTCGAAATTCTTCTCGTTACCGAAAAGTCCCTCTTTTTCCAATTGTTCCTCTTCCAACGCCTCGCGTTGAGCGACTCGAATCAAATCCGAAAGGTTCGACTGGACTATCATCCCCAGCGCTCGCACTCGCAATGGCTTAACCCGATCCTTCCTACTCAAGGCATCGGCTACGACGTTAGCCTTGCCTGGGTGATAACGGATGTCACAGTCATAGTCGCTTAATAATTCGACCCATCTTCGTTGTCTCATATTCAGTTCTTTCTGATCGAATATGTGTTGCAAACTTTTATAATCGGTGAAGATGGTGCACTTTGTACCGTAGAGATAATGTCTCCAGATTTTAAGTGCGAAGATAACGGCTCCCAGTTCTAAGTCATGAGTAGTGTAATTTTTCTCGTGTACTTTTAACTGTCGGGAAGCATAGGCTATGACTTTATTATTCTGCATCAACACACATCCCAATCCTCTACGGGATGCGTCACAATACACGACAAAACCATCGTCTCCGTCGGGGAGACTTAAGATCGGCGCTTGGCACAATCTTTGTCTTAGCGTTTGAAACGCCGTTTCCTGTTCTTCTCCCCAATCATACTTTCGATCCTTTTGAGTCAGGAGGGTTAAAGGTTGGGTGATGCTGGAAAAGTTCTCTATAAATCGACGATAGTATCCAGCTAAGCCTAAGAATTGGCGGATTTCCTTTGGCGATTTAGGCGCTTGCCAATTCTTAACTGCTTCAACCTTACTTGGATCAACGTGTATTCCTTGGTGATTTATAACGTGACCAAGGAATTGCACTTCTTGTAACTAGAAGTTACACTTGGAGAATTTTGCATACAACTTCTCCTGATTTAGAAGCTCTAAAATTAATCTTAAGTGTTGCTCGTGGTCTTCTTTACTCTTCGAGTATATCAAAATATCGTCAATAAACACGATGACGAATTTATCGAGGTAGGGTTTACAGACTCGATTCATGAGATCCATGAATACTGCTGGTGCATTTGTTAGCCCAAACGGCATAACTAAGAACTCGTAATGGCCGTAGCGAGTCCGGAATGCGGTTTTTGGGATATCCTCCTCCTGAATTCTAACCTGATGGTATCCCGATCTAAGATCTATTTTTGAGAAGTAGCTCGCACCTTGTAGTTGGTCGAACAGATCATCGATTCGGGGGAGAGGATACCTATTTTTGATTGTCAACTTGTTCAATTCCCTGTAATCAATGCACATTCTAAGGCTTCCGTCCTTTTTTTTCACGAATAGTACCGGTGCACCCCACGGGGAATAACTAGGACGTATAAATCCTTTATCCAACAATTCTTGCAACTGGTTGGATAACTCTTGCATCTCGGATGGTGCAAGTCGGTAGGGCGCCTTAGCAACAGGGCCAGCTTGAGGTAATAAGTCGATTCTGAATTCGACCTGTCGGGTTGGCGGTAATCCAGGAAGTTCCTCTGGGAAAACTTGTGGAAATTCGCGTACCACGGGAATATCGTCCACCCGTTTTTCCTCAGAATCAGTGGCCGTCAGGCTCGCTAGATACGCCACACATCCCTGACGTATATATTTTAACACCTTGAGGTGGGATATAAATGGTATCATGGTGCCGGATTTTTCTCCTTGCACTAATACCTCCTCGTCATCCGACACCCGGATCTTGACGATTTTCTTTTCACAGTTTATTTCTACTTTGTTACGTGCTAACCAATCCATTCCCACTATCACGTCAAAACTACCCAATTCTACCGGTAACAAGTCAATAGGAAGGGGTTGTTCGTTCAGAATAAAAGGGCAATTCCTAACTATCTGATTAACTATCATGGTTTTACCGTTAGCGACTTCTACGGTGTAAGGTTCTATGGTTTCACCAATAGGAAGGTTTGCTATCGACAGGAATCTAACGGAGACAAAACTTCTATCGGCGCCTGTATCAAATACTACAGAAGCGTAATGATCAGAGACGAGGAATGTACCTGTCACTACGCTGGGGTCCTGGCGTGCCTCGTTCACCCCCATCACGAATGCTCGGCCTCGCGCCGGATTGGACGACGATGCCTGACCCGAGGGTTGCCTCCCGTTTCCTCCCTGGTTCAGTTTCGGACAGTGTCTTTTGAAGTGATCCGTGCTGCCGCATTCATAGCAAGCTCGGCTGGTGGTCACCATTTGGTTTCCTGGCGGGTTCTGCTGTCGGGCTGGTTGAGTCTTAAATGGCTGCGCACGGATAGGTTGTGGTTGTCGGTTCAGGTTGTTCAGATTTGTCTTACAATTTGGTGCGTAGTGTCCAATCCTGCCACACCGGTGGCACACCACCTCTTTGCACTCGCCACCATGGTGGTAACCACATTTCCCACACTTAAGAAACGTTCCCTTCTGCGGTTCTTGCCTTCCGCCCGAACTAGTCATGGCGTAGTTCTGGGCAGTGGGTCTAGCACGTTTACCTTGCTGCTTTTCCTGGGTCCTATGGTCATGTGAACTCCGCTTCCCCCCAGCGGACTCTCCTGCCACCTTTAGTGACCCGCTTCTTACGAAATCATACGTGACGATACCAGCTTGCGTCACCGCACCCTCATACGTCTGGTGTCCCCCAGAATTGACTATACTCCTTACAACTGGAGTTAGCCCCCAAATATAACGCTCCACCCTCTTCGACTCTGGGGTGACCAACCATGGTACCAATCGCGACAACTCATTAAACCGGTTCGTATAACCCAAATGGTCTGCCCCCTGCATTTCCAGGTTCCACAATTCATTTTCTAATTTTTGCAATTAGTTTTTCGGGCAGAAATGTTCCAGTACAAGAGCCTTGAGCTCCGTCCAGGTCATACGGTTTGTCGCCGCCTGGCCCCGGATCTGCACTATCGTGTTCCACCATGTCAAGGCATGGTCCGTGAATGTGCAGGCATCATACTTAACAACACAATCCTCGGGGCAGTTGCTGATATTCACCACGAATTCTATTTTCTCGATCCATTTAACTAATCTATTTGGTCCTTCAGACCCGCTAAACTCTAGAGGTTTGCACAACATAAAGTCCTTGATCGAACATCCCCTGGATGAAGGAATCGTTTCAGTACGGTTCGTCTCTACAGTAGGTATAGGGCCATTACTGTCTGTAGCGACCACCGTAGGCGGTGCGTCATTACTCGGAATCGTGTTATCGTTTTGTGGAGGATTAGCATTTTGTTCCCCGTTATTATTGGTGGTCGTTTGATTGCTCGGAGGGGTTGGATTGGTCGAATTGTTAATACTGGCGGCGATGCGCGATACTATATCCGGTATCGCCGCCTCCAACTGGCGAGCAATCAGACGGCTCACGTCCACTTCCGACAATTGGGCTGAACGTTTTGGTGCCATTCTACACAACATCAAGAAAATATATATAATCAATACAAGTTCCAATCATAAAACACAACAAACATTCTATTCATTAATAAACGTTAGTACATATTACACAAACATCCGTTCATATTACTTTCCTGTCACTATTACATTAGTTAAGTTTTCATGCGTAGGGCCTATGTCGGCATCATCTCGACATAACCCGCAACGGGTCAGTGCTTGAATGATACCCAAAAGTATCTATACTGATATGCCCCAAAAGAGACCCCCCCTAAGGGCCAGTGGGTGTATTATAACTAAACAAGATTCACTCCATGTTAGCATCACCACTAACTGCTTACACAGAGTATCAAAAAAACGGTCCCTGTCTATTCCCATCCCAACACAACTAAACACGGTGGTAAACCAACCCAACCAATATCGCCACCAACACCACCAACACAGCCATCATAACCCGGACCCGCATCTCCATCCGGCCGATCATCCATTGGGAGTATGAGCACTCCCTCTTCAGCTGGGCAATCGCATACTGATGGTCCAGTATGCAATCCCCCAAGTACATCCTCCTCTGGACTCCCACCGTCAGGGCGGCGGAGTGCTCATTCACCTGTTCGGTGAGCACTCGGAGCCAGGCCGCCGCGTCCCGTTCCTGTCTAGGAAGACCCCACATAGGTGGAGTCGCAGGCTCGGGCTGAGAGCGGGAGGACTCGCCCCTGCGGGTAGCAGGTCTGGGTGGGGGCGAGGTAGGTGGGACCTGTGGGACACTGATCCGCGCCGTGAGGCGAGGTCCGTGTCTGGGAGGGATCGGGGCGGTCTGTGGTGCGGTTGGGGTAGGGGATCTGGCAATCCTAGCTGGGGAGGTCTGGCCGGAAGTCCTAAGGCTAGCCTCACTAGGCTCTGAGCTAGATGCTACGAGTGGGCTCCCAGAGTCCCCGGAGCTGACCTCCTCCGGGTCCTCCTCAATCGACAAACTAGGAGTTCTTGACATTTTACCTGCACATAGGTTAACAAACATATAGTTCTTTCCATAGTGTAAATCATAATCAAATTAATATATACTTACTTATACAACTTGACCACATAACAATATTATCACATATTTGCACGTATGTTGCCAATTTTACCTATTAAAGTCCCCCGTGACTTCCCCTGAATTCCCTCGTGCAGAAAAATCTGTTATTATGTTCCAGACCATAATAACTCACTTGTCCATCAAAGTTCATCCCGATCTCGTCACAATAAATTATTAGTTGATATTCAGATCCTATAATACCAGAGCTACTGGTTATATTTTAGGTATCTTTTAAAGACATCCTAATTCTTTATAACCAATGGCTCTGATACCAAGTTCTGTAACACCCCGTAACCGCAGCGGAAACGTACACGGGATGCAACAGACACATCTGATATCAACAGCATTGTTTATAAAGAAAACACCACTACATTAATTTAAACGTATTACATTGTTCTGAATTTCATAACCATCTAAGCGTTATCACATAAGTGTTACCGATAGTACATTAACATATTTAATGCAAAATATAGATCTCTAGACTTCCACAAAATAGCACACAGCATCGAACACATATCACTCATTCCAATTTGAGTGTACCTAGAAAGCATGTAAAGAAAACGGGTCAACTACGAATAGTTGGTGAGTTTCACTAATTTGAATAAACCATAACAAATCATTATAATAATCATAAATAAGCGATGTAATTATGCTGAGCCCACAAGTGAGAACTCTGTTAATCCCAAAACATATCGATTAACCTCCGGGAACTCTGTTACCCCAGAATACTTCCAATAACCTCTGGGAACTCTGTTACCCCAGAAACACATTTAATAACCTCTGGGAACTCTGTTACCCTAGAAACACATTTAATAACCTCTGGGAACTCGGTTACCCCAGAACACATTTAATAACCTCTGGGAACTCGGTTACCCCAGAACACTGTTTCGGGCCTTACACTGTTAGCAACTCAGACAATTACATCTTAATTCATTATCGTACGATTCCCGTACAATAAACATTATATAAATACGTTCATTTCCATGCGATCAGCATGTACTTAAACATTTTGATAAAAAAACATGCTTTCCGCCCCAGGAAAATATTTAAAACAGTTCAGTAAAAGGGGCTCGTGAAAACTCACCTTCTTGTGAGCAAAGATGTACTACGGTGCACGGCTACTGGTACAGATCTGTAATACGATCCCCAAATCGTTACTACACAATTTCTATCAATATAACTTAAATTCGTGTTAACCGGTACGTCTGGGGACACTGCTAACCCAGTACCGTACACGATCCGGGGACAATGTTAACCCGAAATACTTTTCAGGACTTAGATTGTGATATCACTTAGAGTTCTTTAGTCAAAACTACCGTTAATTTGTTTTCTTGTTTTACGTGCCTAGCACGGTTATCCGTCTTTATGTTTTCAAAAAAAATGAGTTTGACCACATACGACCCGAAAATAGTTATTATTGATATTTTCATTAAAGTGGTGAAATTAGAGCTCGGTTAGACACCCCGTTTGGCCGCGGGGCCCGTTTCCGCCTTTAATACACCGGAAACGGTTAAGTCGGGTAAAATTACCCAAATCATCCGAATTATTTTCGGATGATTTATTTTTACTTGATTAACTTAGTTTCATAAAAATCATCCATTTTTAAGGTTTTCAAACACCAGTCAGCTCGCTTAGGCGAACTTCGCCGGTTTACTCGTTTTAAGCTTTAAAAGTTTGTTTTTAAGTTCCATTTAGCACAAATAAATATCCGTTTAGTCTCGGACCTTGAAATTTTGTACAAACCATAATTTGACAGTAAGAAATTTTATAAAATTTTTCCAGAATTAAGTTTCATATCTAATATTTATTTAACCATTTTTAAACGTCATTTAAACACCAAATATGTCGAAAATACCAAACGACCTTCGAAAAATCCCAAATTTTTCTGGGATGACCCCTGTCACCCACATAGTTCCCTATAATTTTTCCAGAACCAAAAACTCATTTTTCATGCCATTTTTACCAAAACCGAGCTAGAAATCCCTAGAACTCGTTTTACGGAAAAGCCTACTTAGACTTCTCCAATGAACCTGAAATTTTGTGTGTGACTTTTATATATTATAAAAAGCTTATCTTAAATTTTCCAGAATTTCATGATGTTTAGCTATTTTTCACCATTTTTGGCCAAAACCGAGCATTAAATTCACCAAATATTCATCCTTTATCCAAAAATTACCAAAAATTCATAGATCTCATATTTTCATGTGTAGATCATCTCTGTAAAATTTCGTGACCCAAATCTAGGTCTATCACAATCTGTCCAAATTATCTAAATCATACGAAAACCGAACTACCTTGTGTTTTCTAGCGTTAGATCGCAAAGATCTTGGTTTCTAGCCTTTGCTAGCCACTAGATACAACACCTACAAGCACACAACACCACACCAAGCAAGTTATACCCACAATCAAGCCATTTCTTTCATGGTTTCGATTAAAACATCAAAACAAAGATTTTGACCAAAAAAATTCGTTTTTGACTCTTTTAACTCCTTTCTTGGACCAAGATCCTTTGTATAACTTGTATACATCACTTGATCCTCCAAGAATCGGTTTCATCTCGGGTTTTCACCCATTTTTCATTTGAAACCTCATTTTCTCAAGATTATAGAATTAAAACTATGATTTAACCAATATAACCATGTTTTTACCTTGTGATTGTTGATAAAAATCAAAGATTTAGGTTGGATGTATGTAAGGTTGAGAGGTTTTGGAGAGTTTGGATGTAAGAAAAAGAGAATGAATGTGTATGTGTGTGTAGCATGGACCGATCGGTCCATGTTATGTTAGTGGGGGGGCCCACATCTCCAACCATGGCCACACATTCGGATTGTGTAATCCGGATAATGTTGTGGATAATCTGGTTCAGTTCGTTTTTCGGTTAAACGTTTAATTCCGCTCAAAACGAGGCCAAAACGGTCGTTTTTCGGCTTAAAAATGAAATTTATATAAAACTGATTTAAAAACTTTAAAAACTTAAACCATGACGTTTATTGACTTAACACATCATATTGTCGGTAATTGTGCATCTTTTTCGGCTTGATCGATCGTCTCTTGCTTGGTTTGATATTAAAGGTTTCGTTTAACGTACCGACGTACCATTAAATCGAAATCCTTTTTCTGTGCTATAATTCACTCATCCCGAAGATTTAATACTTCGTAAACCTTACTAAACATCATATATTTCGTATATAATGTAATCCCCGATTCGTTCGGGTTTCAATAACCGTTTATCGGTTAATCGTAATTCCAATACGACTAGATTATACATTCGAGTATAATTCGTACTGTGAATCTTACATACTCGTATAGACACATTATAATTCATATATTCGGTATTAAATAACACGTAAATAGTATATTCCGGCTAGGGTATATCTGAATTTGCCGGAATCGTTACATTTATTGTACTTTTAGACTTTTGGACTTAAAAATTGGACTAATTAATCTAAAATGGACTCAATAATGAATACTAATGGATCATCCAATGCTACTCTTCACTAAGAACTAGATTCAATTTTGGGTACCACTACTTGCATACCCCGTCTGCTATCTCATGAGGGGTTTAGCGAGTGGAAATTCAGATTTGAGAATTATGTCAAAATAAAATATGCTTAGATTTGGAGAAGCATAGTTAGAGGTCCTCAATTCATCACCTACCAACGTGAAAACTCTCATGAAATTGTTGTGAAGCCGGTTGAGCTTTTTGATGATGATGACTTTGCTAAGGTAGAGGAAGATGAAAGGGCACTAATAACTTTGACAATGGCACTCTCACCTGACATTGCTTTGGGTTTTAGAGAACTGCGATCTGCTAAGGCTCTTTGGGAAGCATTGATTGAGGTGTATGAAGGAAATGAAGACATGAAGAGTAGCCGTCAAGATCTCATTCGACAAAGATTTAACATGTTTAATCACGTTATAGGGGAGTCTTTGGAGACTCAGCTTCATAGGTTCATAACTCTTGTGACTGAGATGAGATCTTGAAACATCAACTTAACAGCTGCTGAAACAAACAATAAGTTTGTGAACTCCTTGCCTCAAAGTTGGGATATGAACATTGCAGTTATTAAGAAGACGAAGGACCACAACAGGTTGACGTTGTCTGAGGTTATGGCTATCATCAAGGCATGTGACATGGATGACAAACAACGTGCTATAAACCATGCCAACTCCTACAACGTAGCAGGTTACATTGTTGCCTCAAATAATGCACTTATCTCACAAGACAACTTTTCTAAACATGCTCAATCCACTGTTTCAAGTGTTAAGCTACCCGAGGGCAACAGCAGCTTCAACATCAAAGCAATTTTTCAATTTTTAAATCCTCTCAGGGTTAATTTTCTCCAGTCTCACCACAAGCAGCTCCAGTCTTCTTTGCTAAACCTGCTCAATCCACTGCTGCAAGTGTTAAGACACAATCATCTGGTGTTTCTCCCAGTCCAAATTCAAGTCAGATTCCATCCATCTCGTAAGAAACTCAGGAGAACATTGCTTTGATGGCAGGATTCATGAACTGCTATAACGCATTCCTTGATGGAGATCTGGTTCAACCTGTAGTTGCTGTTGAACTTGATCAGATTCATCCTGTTGATGTTGAAGAGATGGATATCTCTTGACAAATTGCCATGGAAGTGTTTCGTGCTAATAAATTTACTAAGAGAACAGGGAGAAATAATTGGAATATGCCAAATAATCAGAAGGTGGGTTTTAACAAAGATACTATGAGGTGTTATAACTTTCACGAGCCGGGTCATTTTGCTTGTGAATGCAACAATCCTGCCAAGGAAGGAAATATGGAAAGGGTATTGGTTCCCATGGGTAATGCTATAGGAGAAGCTGGGGGTAGCTCAGGTGATGGTGAACGGGGTATGGTTGCTCAAAAATTCTCCTTGAATGATCAGATGGCTGCTCTCAACATAAACAATCAGACTGCCAACTTTGCTCATGTTGAAGATGCAGAAGAAGAAAATGTTGCTGAGGAACAAGTCAAGGAACTTCAATTGCTTTTATAGCTTTCACTTCTTCCAGCTCGTCTGAGGTAAGATCTCCATTATGCTCTCAAACTTGTATCGATAAAGTAGATCTATATAAGTGTCACAACAGTAACTTGCTTAGTGAAATGGAAACGGTTAAATCTGAAAACCATAAACTTAGGAAAAATGAAAAGTCTTATCTAGATAAAACAGACGCACAGAAAAAGGATTTTTTGAAGTTAAAATCTGACTTCAGTTTAAAATGTTGTCAACATCTTAATGCTAAACAGAAAATTGTTGAACTAACTGCTGATCTGGAAGCCTTTAAGTTAGAAGTTTCAAATCTAACTAAAAAATTTAAAACGGCTGAACTTGATTTTAGAAAATTTGATGGCTCCAGTAAGGTAGTTAATTCCATGATTGAAAATCAGTTATGTGGGAAAGAGAATGAAGATGAGGGTATAGGATATAGTCAAGTACCCCCACCATATAATGATAACTACACTAGTCTTCCTCTTACCAAAGAATAGGAGGAACAGGTAAAAGACATGAAGTATGGTAAGCCTGTTAAAAATCAAAGGGTCGACTCAGTAAAGGCTGTTGCGTCCACTTCTGAAGTGAACGATTCTAATTTGTTTGCCTCATGTGCAGATAAAGTAATCCTTGAGGATTGGACTGATGAGGATGATGACTCGTGTTTTTCAAAAAATAAAGACATTTATTCAGATGTTCCTTTATATTTACCTGTTCTGAATTCTGTTATTCCGACTTTTTATGTGGGCTCTGTTTTTAAGAGCAAAGATACTTGTGTGGTTGATTCTGTTAAGACATTGAATTCTGATAATTACTCACCACCTATGTTTGTCAAAGAGGGATGCTCTAATGACAAACAAGGTGGCAAGTTAAATTACTTATCAAACGGTAAATGTCAAGTAAAGCAAATTGGTCCACACAATCGGTCCAGACAGGGAGTTGACCAAAATAAATTTATTATAGAACGACAAACTTGTTTCAACTGTGGCACTCCCGGTCATATTGAAAGAAATTTTCCACATCGTCCATACGTTCCTTACTATGGATTCTATTAGAGGAATATGCCTCATAATACCTATAGGGGAAATTTCAGGTATAATCAGGCTAATCCCTCTAACGATGATTGGAACATAAACAAATCTGATAGGTTTAGTCCTTATCAGACAAATCCTAACATGTTTCGTAGAGGCGGAAGAAACAGTGCTTCGGTTTTGAAAACGAACACGAGTTCTAAACTGAAACAAGTAGTAAAAACAAAATCACTTGTTTCTTCTACTAAAATACCAGAGATCAAGTAATCCATTCATAAAAATAATGCCAAATCCTACAATGGTAGACACGAATGGTTGCCTAAGTATCCGGTGAAAGAGGAAACGAATTCGATATTAGATGATCGAAATGATATGTCATGGCAACCTGTGACAACTATAGATGAGTCAGGGTCGCCCAGTGTAACTATGGACTGGGTACCAAAGTCTAACTAATCTCGCACATCATGTAGGAACAGCTATGCAGGAATATCATCAGACCTTGGTATGTTGATAGTGGATGTTCCAGGCATATAACAGGAGACATTTCCCAGCTACACGACATTCAAATATTTAATGGTGGGTATGTGTCCTTTGCGGGAGGAAAAACAGGGAAGATTACTCAGAAGGGTACTGTAAGTAACGGTGCTCTGAAATTAGCACAGTGAAGATACCCATGTAGTTGAGGGGGAGAGTCCTATCCGTCAAATTTTCAGGAGCACATTGTTTCCTGATGTCATTCTAAATGAATAGCACTTCGTATTCACGCAGTACAGCGGCTTCTGAATGGAAAAACCCTCTCACTGATATTGATGAAAATCTGTCAAACTTACCTCCTACCGGTGTTGTTCCCGAACAATCGATTCCATCAAGAATTTAGCGAAATCACCCGATTGAAAATGTCATAGGTCCTCTTGAAACAGGCGTGTCCAACAGAAGCCTGACTGGACACATAAACAGTTGCTTGTTTTCTTGCTTTATTTCTTAGATTGAGCCAAAGTCGGTCGAAATGTCTCTTCAAGAACCAAGCTGGTTGGATGCTATGCATGAAGAATTAAATCAGTTTGATAAGTTAAAGGTCTGGAGATTGGTTGAACTGCCGGTGGGAAAGAAAGCGTTGGATACGATATGGGTTTTTTGAAAAAAGCAAGATGACACGAAGGTTATTGTTAGAAACAAGGCACGGCTGGTTGTTCGTGGTTTTCGTCAGGTTGAAGTCTTAGACTACACTGAGGTTTATGCTCCCGTAGCTAGACTCGAAGCCAACAGGATTTTTCTAGCTTATGCATCATTCATGGATTTAGTGTCTATCAGATGGATGTAAAAACTGTGTTTCTATATGGCGAAGTTAAGGAGGAGATTTATGTGGATCAGTCACCGGGGTTTGTGGACTCAAAGAATCCTACTCATGTCTACAAGCTTGATAAATCACCGTATAGGTCTTCATCAAGCTCCTCGAGCGAGGTATGCTACATTGACGGCTCATCTTCTGGGTAATGGTTATAAAAGAGGGACCATTGATCAAACTTTGTTCCTTAAAACTATCGGGAAAGATTTGATCATGGTTCAAATCTATGTGGATGATATTATTTTTTGATCGACTAGTGCTGGGTTGTGTTCTGAGTTTGAAGAGGTGTTGAAGAAGAAGTTTGAGATGAGTTCACTAGGGGAAATGACAACGTTTCTGGGCTGCAGGTTCGTCATAGTTCAACGGGAATTTTGTTGTATCAAGGAAAGTATGTTGAAGATATGCTTGCAAAGTTTGAACTTCAAGATTCCAAATGTGCTGCCACTCCTATGGCGGAAAGGCCTCTCTTGTCCTCTGATCTTGAAGGGAATCCCGTAGATCAAACATATTATCGATCGATGATCGGATCCCTGATGTATCTTACCGCCAGTCGCCCTGACATCATGTTCGTTGTCTGTCAATGTGCTCATTTCCAGGCTAACCCTAAACTCTCTCATTTAATTGTTGTTAAATGTATTTTTAGATATCTGAAAGGACAGCCGAAGTTAGGTGTTTGGTATCCCAAAAACTCATAAATTAACTTATATGCTTTTGCAAATAGCAATTATGGTGGAGATGACATTGACAGGAAATCCATATCTGCTGATTGTCAGTTCTTGGGCTATCATCTCATCTTTTGGCAATGCAAGAAACAACAAACAGTGTCCACATCGACTGTCGAGGCTGAGTATGTTGCTGCGTCAGCTTGCTGCTCAGATGTCATCTGGATGGAACATCAATTGCTGGATTACGGTTTGGAATTTCTTGACACCCCTATCTTTTGTGATAATGATGCTGCCATTGTAATCGTTAAGAATCCGGTTCGACATTCAAAAACCAAGCACATTTATATTAAAATACATTTTATTCATGACTGTTACAACCGGAAATTGATTCATCTTGAACAAACACACACTGATAATAATGTGGCGGACTTATTTACAAAACCGGTCGGGACAACCAAGTTTAATGTGCTTGTCGGTTTTCTTAAAATGCTTCGTATCGACAATTGAGTCTTTTTTAGGATAAATTTGTACATATTTTATTTTTGCACAAATTTAGGGGGGGATTAAAATATTCAAAAATAGTGTGTGTTTCTGTTATTAAAAAAAATAAAAATAAAATGTGTGTTTCTCTTTTAAAAGGTTGCTTGCCTATTCACCTCGCTTAAAACAATGTCGGTTTCTCCAGTTGGAAGGACATATACTTGTATATGTTTGGTCCTTTCATCTGTTCATAGATTCACAGGATAGCCATTCACCTAAATATTGAAAACATCTGGCGCGATTGTGATGTAGTTTTGTTTTAAATTCTTTTACTTTAAATTATGTCGGTAATTCTAAGTCGAAGGAACATGTATTTTCATATGTGTTTGATCCTGTTAACCACTTGTGTATATACGGGATAGCCATTTACCTGAAAACTAAGAGTGACCGGGGTTGACTGAATTTTAAAATTGTGTCTTCTGTAATTCTCTGGGAAGTGATATGATTATTCAGTTAATAAATTTTTGAAGCTTCAAAACGTTTTTCACATGAAAATTGATCCAACCTTTGGAGAATGATATATATATATATATAGGTTCATTTCAGAAGTGATTTTAGAGTGAGAAGTGCAAGAAGTTTTTTTAACCAATCACAATTTTACATTTTTATGTTATGCATAATTAATTGGATGGGCATATTGGTAAAGTTTCTAGTTTGTTTTATTTGGTAAGTAATAAACATTTTAGAAGTTTCATATCATAGTTTTTTTATCTTTATTTATATTATTTTAATTATTTATTATCCAACATCGTGTACTTGACGGTTCCAAATTTTGAATCATCGTGACATCAATCATTGATCAATGTATAGATTTGTTTTGGACGAAAATGCATATATTGATCATGCCACATAATAAAAAAAGTTTGCGTCTAATTTATGCATGTTTTTTATGAAATATTATTATTAATTTTATTTTATTGTTAAACACCACGTTATACATATAAATGTGTTGTTTGATGTACAAGGTCTAATGAGATACATAATTATATTAGAATGACACATCTTCATTTAGCTAAAAGCTCGTAACATATTAAAAAAAAATACTCATATTAAAAATAATGTCCCAACATAACTATTAAATACTCATACACAAACATTAAATAACATATCATTACACAATCAACATGTACATACACAACTTTTAAAGCCTACACATTATGTACATATATTTTGAGAACCAAATTAATATATACCTGCACAAATTTTGAACAACCTACACAACCAGATTAGCATATACATACACAAACTTTTAACAACCTACACACTATATTAGCATATACCTACACAAATTTTTAACATCCTATACAATGTATATATATTTGGAGGACCAAATTAACATATACCTACACAAATTTTGAACAACCTACACAGTTTATACATATTTGGAGAACCAAATTAACATAAACCTACACAAATTATGAACAACCTACATAGTTTATATATTTGAAGAAACAAATTAACATCTTCCTACACAAATTTTGAACAACCTATACAAATTAAATGTATGTTCATAACTAGATTATACGTAACTAAAAACTAGATTAATATGGGCAAAACAAGATTATATATATGAGCATAACTATGTTACCAAATTTTAACATCACTACATAAGCATGTTATATGTAAGTGCATAAAAATATTATTATAAATAAATCAAAATTAGATTACTAATCATCAACGTCGATTATTACAACAATTGAGCATATCACTTCATTTTATTTGGCCATACCGTTTAAGAAATCCATATTATAAATTATCAAAACCTTTTACTGATCGAGCAATTGTGTTCCAAGACAATGACATATTATTTTGTAAGGAATGATGACAACTTACTTTTGAATATTTAATATAGAGAGAGGTAAAGGTGGCAAAAACTTTAATTGTTAATTATGATAGGAGGTGTTTCAA
The DNA here is from genome assembly GCF_021521415.1 of Bidens hawaiensis. NCBI lineage: Eukaryota > Viridiplantae > Streptophyta > Magnoliopsida > Asterales > Asteraceae > Bidens > Bidens hawaiensis. Next base: position 42,391 of record NW_027499379.1, read on the forward strand.
ATATATTTTCTACTATGCAAAAGGCTAACATATCCTTTTGTTTTAAAATCCATTAAAATGAGGAACCACACAATTACAATATTGCCATGTTGATTGTATGCCATAGATCAACATAATCAAGGGTCATCATTTACTTCTCGCACTTCTCGCTATAAAATCACTTCTCGCATATATATATATATATATATATATATAAGTATCTATATGATTTGAGGTGTTAAAATCTTTTTTTTCTTTAAAGCTTAAAGGGTCAAACTAGAACTACAATGGTGGGGCATTCAAATAAGTCCTAAACTCTGAATGAAAGGCATTTAAGTCCAACGTTCAACCTTAAAGCTTAAAAATTTTCCTGTTCTTATAAAAGTTTTGATCAAGCATTAGGGGGTTGGATTCAAATTGGGGTGATCTGGGGAAAGCCAAATACGCTTTGAGAAGAGATAGAAGGCATCACATGTCCATGAGTGATGTTCATTTGAGATTTATGCCTAATTGAACCTAATCCATTTCACTGGCGCAATGAAAATCATGCTAAGTCTTTATACCTGCTATCAACGTGTCACTTTATGTCATAATAACGCTAAACATGAATCCTTGTGAAAGTACCTTAATCAATAAGATTCCATGTTCGAATCTTTTCATAAAGGCGGCATTTTTATCAAAAACTGAAATTTGATCCCAAAATTTGGCAAATTAAAAGAAGACCGGTGTTTCGTGATATTTTTATTTATTTCTAATTTTATTTATAATTATTTTGTTCTTTTTTCTTATATCTTGTTTTCATCTTCCCTCGAAACAAGTGCTAAAAATTGGGCTACTTTTGAATTGGTCAAAATATGTTGGGCCTTGAGTTCGTTTGATGTCTATTTTATAACATGTTTTGGGATGAATTTTGAGCTTGGGCCCGTCTGGCTAGAACCATCTGGGTTCTCAGCCCACAAAATTGGGAGTATAAAAGGGTTTTGCATTCCTTTATTGTCATTATTTCATATTCACATTCACTTTTCATCTCTTGGGCCGAAAACCCTAATCTCTTGGTATCCTAATCAAGTATGATCGTGTTTCAGCTTCTTTGTGTTCGATTACAGGTAAGAGATGTACAGAAGATGTAGCATGATACTACTATGATAATCATAGTAGGCTTGTTTGAGATGAGATGTCAATGATTGTTCGGACCTTTGTTCATTGATTCAGATAATGAACTCGTACGTGTTGGTTGTTCGATTTGATTGAGACCATTGTGGTGGTCTTAAGATCTTGTTGTAGGTCTCCTATCCATGGAGTTATCGGTCTTCCTTTTGAGGCTGAATTCAAAGGGTCTCATATGTTGACCGAAGACCTTCGGTCAAACCAAGAGTTCTTGGTTGACTTTTGTTGACCGGGATCTCTCATCTTTGACCGAGAACTCTTGTTCTCGGTGGACTGGACAGAAAACACTTTAACCTTGACCGAAAACACCATCTTATGACCGAAATCTACCTATTGGACCGAAATCTATTATAAAATCATCACTATGTTTCATTTATGGTCCTTGTAATATGTTTCTATCAAAATTGGTCCTAAATTTTTAAAGAATTAAAATCATATCCCTGAACTTATGAATATTGTTCAAATTGTGTAAACTATTGCTAACTTGACTCGTTTGTTGCAGTAATGGTTGATCAGGCACCACTAAAGTTCGTTGACACTCACAATATCGTTGGATACTTGTTTGATCCTCCTTTGGTACATAAGGAGTTCAAGTCAATGATCGCCGCCCTCAATACTTGTCGAATTTCTCACGCTTTACGAGAAAATCATGTCATATGCAAGAAAATGATCTCAGATTTCTAGAATCATGCTTCTATCAACCAGCGCGGAATAGATGGAGCTGTTACTATAGACTCCAAGGTTCAGACAAACCGGTCTTCATCTCGGAATCCATTATACGTGAAGTACTGTTATTTGGGGATCAACCTGATTACCCAACGGAACACTCGACCGCTGCTGTCACTTAAGTGTTAACAAGAAATGGGTTACGAGGGATCTTATCCTCCAGCAATCAAGAAACTTTTGCATCCTTACTGGAGATTTTTTATACACGGATTCATTACGTGTGTGTGGGGACGGAAAGGAAGATCTGATGAGATTAGTCTCACCCAATTGTCTGCGGTAGTTGCTCTAATCATGGATTGGAACTACAACTATACCAAATTTGTGTTCGACGAAATGATGAGTAACTTGAAAGGGAAGAAAAAGGAGATGTTTCTCATGTATCCCTAGTTTCTAATATGATCTTCGATTCACATTATCCTGATCTTGCAAGGTCTGTCGAAACGTTGGATATGAAATCAATGGGACCCAACTCTTTTGGGCTGATGAAACAGTGAAGGAATGGGGCGAAAGTTGTTCACCAGGGTCTTCACGATCTAGTTAAGTTCGGCAGGTTTGCTGAAACTGAGAGTATGTCAGTCAGTGCTCAGGTTGCTAAAGAGCATGAGGCGTCGGTTCAAAGGCGTACTACTACACTTGAGATTATTTTAGATGATGAAGAAACTGAACACCGTGAAACAGAAAATCTCCGTTTGATGAGCAATTAAAAGCGTTTGAGAGCTTCAAGGAACTCCTACAGTCGACTTCTTTGAAGCCTCCTCAAGCCGTCATTATAAATGAAGATGATGATACCCCTGAGGAACCAGCCGTCGATCTTATTCCATGTAATCGAAGGAAGACGGATCTAAGACAGGCGTGCTAGTCACTGAAGCTACAACAAAAAGAACAACAAAAACTTGAGTCGGAAGTTCCTGAGACTCATGTTGACACAAGTCCATCCACTACTGGGCCTCAAACACAAGAACAAATCTTTGACGACATTGCTCATGAGTTTGATTTTGAGGCAGGTGTCCCATTTTTTGATGCACCATCTGGATCATCTGACCCAATTGATCAGGGTCAGTTAAGCTCTAGTACTTCCGAGAAGATTGCACAAATTTTTTCCTTGCAAGACACTTATTTGAAGAATAAAGGAGAAGGGGTTGTTCGTGAAGATGCTCTTGTGGACATACAAGCTCTGCAAAGTCGAGTTTTTGAACTCGAACAAGATTCGGTTGTAAAGGACGTGCGTATTCAAGAGCTCGAAGATAGTAACTCTTCTAAGATCAAAGAGCTTCAGTCCAACATGGGAGGCTTAACTGCTATGTGCCTTGATCTTCAACAAAAACTTATTCAGAAATTTGGTGATGAAATCAACAGTAGTGTGGATCATGTTATGAAGACAACTACTGCTGATATAGGTGGGAGCTCCAGTGCACAAACTTCTGCACATGCTGACGCTACTGAGTCGCTGGAGCACTATTTTTCAATTCCACCCAAGACTGCTGAACAATCGGATCGCATTCAGAAAAAGCTCCTCATTATGAAGAATTCTAATCAAAATGTTGAATCATCTGATCATCCAGACAATTTTATTGTCACATTTCAGAATTAATTCTCAGATAAATATGGTGATCGTTCTAGAGTCATGTCATGGGGTTTTGATGCTGAAAAGAACATGTGGTGCGTTAAACGAATGTCTGGGAATACTGAGTACTATAAGAAGATGAAAGACTTCGGATCTTGGACGAAGGTAGATCTCAGAGACCTGATCAATGCTCTGTTCCACAACCCAACTCATGATAAGCGAGCCACTGATTTCTGGAACTTTCTGCGACGACAAGTCGATAATGGGTTCCCAACATGAAGACTGCTAATTCATTTCTGAAGAAGGCTCAGGGGGTTAGGGATCCAAGGACAGGAAAGACCATGGTGAACGTTATGTGTCCTGCAAAAAATAAGGCTACTCATATTCCTGTGCCTAAGGCCATTCCAGATGGTACCTTGGATAATATGAGGTTCTGGATGTTTGATAGTGAAACCGCCACTGTTGTCATACGTCTACAGAAGCGGAATGGTAAATACTGGTTCGTCGATCCAAGAGATCTGCTAAAGTTCGGAGAAAGAGACATCAAGACCCTAAGCACATTTCAAATCATTGCTGATCCAATTTTTGAAGCAGACTCAAAGGAATACACCAGTATGGCGGCTTCCATTATTAGAACTGGATTTTGGGCATGTGGTTTAAAGGATACGGATATCGATATCATGGAATACGATTAAGAATGAAGCTACAAACCAATTGGGAGATTGTTGGGTATACATTTGGTGGTTTGTACTTAGTTTTATGTTAAATGGATTTCGTGTTTGGGTTATGTATGTAAACCGATATCCTTTAGTGATCTCGGTGGGCTTTGGGCTTTATGTTGGGCTTGGTTGTTAGCTATCCTATATATAGAAGATGTGTATAGGGTTTGGGGGTTGGCCGTTCACATCACCATTGTTGAACGAGTATTGTATGTTCAAGTGTGCTTAAGCACCCGACGTTAATACAACGTGTGTTTTGAAGCATCTTCTTGTGTTCTTTACGTATTTACTTGTTAAATCTGGAATCACCTTACGATATATTCTGCAATATCGTTGAGGTGTGTTAATATCATATTGAAAGATCCATATACGGGATTACACTTGCATACTCACCTTTGGTGATGGGTTTGGGGTATTGCTTGATAACGGGGATATGTTATGATGTGGGGAACACTTTCTAATTAATTAATTATACCTTAATCGTATCTAATGGTTGCTTTAGTAAACTCTAATGCATAAATTTATGTGGATAAGCAATACCCTTGATCGTCTTAACTATTCATGCCAAAAGAGCAACGAAATTTTAAATTTTCTAATTTTGAGGTTTAAGTCACGTTGGGGTGGTCTGGTCCAGTAAAAACTGAAAATAAACGGGTCTTAACTGTGAAAACCACTGAATTATATAAATATAGAAATTTTTGGATCAAATAACAAGGCATGGGTTTAAGTGGACAACAATATCGGTGATCGCAGTTTTTGCGTTTTTCTGAATTTCAAAATAAATAAACTTTTTAAGACTATATTTTCCGATTTTGATTTAATAGAATTTGACTTTTTCATGGACGAAAAAAGAGTAAGTGTGAGAATATGTGATATACTGAAATTTTTATATATTTCCGTTGTATATTTAACATATTATTTTATTAGTTTTTGTTCGTTTTTAGTTAAGATTAATTTGTATACTCTTAACATGTTTGTGTTTTGTAGGTTTTGGAAGTTGAACAGGGTTACAAAGGGCAAAAAACGAGTCAAGATTTGCTAAAACGAAAAGCCATAACGAATCAAGAAAGAATCAGAAGAAGAACCGGTCAGACCGGCTGAAGCCGGCCGTCCACCTATAAAGTACGCCGCGCCGCGTAGCTAGGGGGCCAAGCCTGGTCGCACAACACCTAGAGCTTCTTTTTCCAGATTTTTCTCCATTTTGGTTAAAAGTTTATGAGACGGATCGAAATCACATTACGATGTAAACGAAACTGAATCAACTCTTTAATGTATCGAGCGAAAATCTATACAAGATGAAAAACACGATAACATCTCGTTTAAGCCCAAAGTTTATTAATCAATCACACGATTACAAAAGATATAAAAGTTAACACACTAGCTTTACAGGTACCTTAAATATTACATTGAGAGGAAACTGATTCGGAGGCCTAACACACTAACACACTATAAGGAGCAACAGCATCAACATGTAAGTCCATTTCAAATTCACCGTATAACAAAACTGCATTGTATGTCAAAGTCAATGTGTAAGGTATTTTTTCAATCAATATGTGGTGACATGACACCGCATAAGCCCAGAGCACCAGCCGCCGTATAAGTCCACTATTTTCACAAATCTAAATGTGGCCACGAGACAATGTATCAATTCAGATGCAATATATGTGGCAACAAGTAGATGAACAATAATAAGGACATCATGCATCTCATGATCAGTCTTATACGTGAATAGTAACATGCACATGCAGCCCGTACATATTCAAGTATCGATATAAGTCCAACGGTAGCGACAAAGTAACAGCCTGTATAAGTGCGAATAACCAATCATTCATCAGCCGTATACGTCTATGTTTAAATTTATAAATCAGTAGTAATCCTATACGTTCAAACATGCTTCCAAAACTTATACGGTTAATATTAACCAAGTATTCGTTCTTTGTAAAACCCGTTCGCTACCACTACAATCAAACCAGATCACAAGAAGAAAGCTAAAGATGTTCATGTATCAACAGACCCCCACTCGGATTTTGCTTCCAGGGCTGGCTATAAGGGAGGGCCGGGTGGTCAACGGACCCCGGCCCGACACCCCGATAGGCCCGGATTTTTTTAAAAAAGGTATATATATATATTTTTGTGAAACATAATGTGTATATATAATGTTTAACCATAATTAAAGAATCACTAGCTTGGTTCAGTGCAAAATGGGTGTGGCTTTCAACCAAAAGGTTGTGCGTTCTAACCTCACTTGAGACATTTTAACCTTATTTTATAGAAAAATAGTTTTTTACACAATCAAATCATAAGGCATTAAAAATTAAGGCTTATTTAAAAATTAAATTGTTTAGACCCAACAAGATACCCATTTTTATTAAGGTCCAAAAAAATTTTCGTCTTCGGCCCAAAAAATTTTAACCGTTTTCGGAGCAGGGCCTGTTTTATTCGTCTTGTTCATTTAAATGCATGTTGTTCTAGAACCTTCAATATTATCGGATTAAACTCGGTCGTCCAAAACTAAAAGTCAACTACCGCACTACTATCACATTTCGATCATCGAATCTCTGGTTCTTATCTTCAACACGAATAGTTGAAACATCAATATGTATACGTACACGTTTCGACTATGTTCTCTTAAATTGAACACTCGTATATGTCCGATTTCATATAAGTATGTGGAACCAAATAACGAATACGACTTATACTTATTTATATATATGGATGATATGCTTTTGTAATATATCATGTGAAGATAAAGTATAACTGTTTAAGATTTTCATCATGAACCTCCATTGATGACATCATCAAGCTTTAACCTCCATTAAAATTACATTATCAAGCTTCGTGTTAACCGGAATGAATAAAAAATTATCGAGTTTCTCGAGTAGAATCGGAGCCACGCGACTCTAATACCAATTAAAAGTTCATGAGAAGATCAAAATCACATTACGATGTTAAAGAAACTGATTCAACTCTTTAATGTATCGAGCGGAAATCGATACAAGATGAAAAACAAAATAATATCTCGTTTAAGCCCAAAGTTTATTAATCAATCACACGATTACAAAAGATATGAAAGTTAACACACTAGCTTTATCGGTACCTAATATATTACATTGAGGGAAAACTGATTCGGAAACCTAACAAACTAACACACTATATATAGACAGTAGCAGCGTTAACGTATAAGTCTAAACATATACGGAGCAACAGCATCAACGTATAAGTCCATTTCAAATTCACCGTATAACAAAACTGCCGTGTATGTCAAAGTCAACGTGTAAGGTATTTTTTCAATCAATATGTGGAATATGTGGTGACATGACACCGTATAAGCCCATAGCACCAGCCGCCGTACAAGTCCACTATTTTCACCAATCTAAATGTGGCCACGAGACAATGTATCAATTCACATGCAACATATGCGGCAACAAGTAAATGAACAATAATCATGACATCATCATCCATCATAATGCATCATAAGATCAACCTTATACATGAATAGCAACATGCACATGTAGCCCGTCCGTATAAGTCCGACAGTAGCGACAAAGGAACAGCCCTTATAAGTGCGAAAAACCATGCATCCGTTATCTGTATACGTCTATGTTTAAATGTATAAGTCAGTAGTAATCCTATACGTTCAAACATGCTTCCAAGATTTATACGGTTAATATTAACCAAGTATTCGTTCTTTGTAAAACCCGTTCGCTACCGCCACAATTAAACCAGACCACAAGACGAAAGCTAAAGATGTCCGTGTATCAACATTGGTCAAGTTTTGGGCCCTCTTTCACTATATAAACACTATAACCTTAACCTGAAAAAAACCTTACGACCACCAGACAAATTTGGCGTTTCTTGGAGCTTATGTTCGAGATATTTGAAGGCAAGGAATCATACGGTGAAGAGCTTTATGTTCGAGATTGAAGATTACGGGTTTTATCACCTTTAATATTCAGTTTTCATTTTTTCACCATGTTTTCTTCTATTATTATTTTGTTTGATTTTCCAATGCTAGGCTAAGCGTTATAGACTGCCTAGGCTACCGATTGACCTTCGTTAATGTTTGAATTTTATTTGGATTATGCTTTTCGTTATTGTGTTATGAATCAGTAAACTGTTTGGTTTTATTTAACTAGTATAAAACACGCGCGATGCTGCGGCGATGACAAGAAATATTTGTTTATGTTAATTTATCAATCATACATTGATATAGTGTATTGTGTTTATGTTTAATTTTCCTTTTCGTGTAATATTTTACAAAAGCTTTTTACATTAATTGTTTTTTAAGTTTTCGAGTTAGTAGCATCAATGCGGTCTATCTATATTTATTTATGTTAATTCATCAATCATATCGTGCTATAGTGTATAGTATTTATGTTAGTTTTCGTTTTCGTGTAATAATTTACAAAAGTTGTTTACGTTAATTGTTTTTTAATGTTATTAAGTTTTCTAGTTAGTAGCATCGGTTCAGTCTATCTATATCATAAGCCTTACATATGTCAATTAATAGTATTTACATTAAAATTATCATCTACTTCCAAAAACAATTCTTTCAATGCAATAAACTAAAACACAAATAATAAAATATTAGTCAAACATAATATTTAAACATTAAAGAGTTGGGTGTTAATCACTTTTATCATGATGAGACTAGTTTACGTCATATACATTATTCGACCACCATTCTTCATCGTCAAACTGTTATAAAAAGAGTTATAAGGAGTTTCAGTTTTCTCTTCTGTTGGTACATCTGCTAGAGGATGAGTAATTCTTTTGTCTTCTCTTTCGGTACTACATCTATTGGAACGTGTTTGGGCATTAAAAAAATAATGTATATCTATTAAATATGTTTTTATCAAAACCAACCATGTTATATATTTATTATTTAGTACTGATATTCGAGTCATCTTCGTATTCTTTCTTTGTTTCATTCATAACAAATTCCTAATTTATCTAATAGGAAAATAAATAAGTTAGTTTGTTGAAAAAAACTACGAAAAAATAGGTTAATTTAGCGAGTAAAATTGTTGACGGTCTTTAAATTAAGGGGACCATGTATTAACTTTTCTTTTTGATTTATATAGTGTTGTATTCGTTTCAACATGTAATAAAAAATAAATTGATAAATAAAACATTTTAATTTTCTTATGTATCCATATGATTTGTAACATGTGATTATAATTAGGCGTGTCATAGTTCTAATGCTAAAATGCAGAAAATTAATGTATTAAGGGTAGCTTATATGAAATTAATAAGAATTATCTAATGCTGAAAATTAAAGAATAGTAATTTAAAAGAAAAAAAATTGAAATTAATGCTTAAGTTCTCATCACTTCTCAATCACGACACACGATTTTTGTTTTACTAATGTCGTAACTGTTGATATCGGTCGGGTACGCATGGTCTCGCAACGTGTTTTTTAATTTTATATTTGGGTTGTTACGGGTTTGTTGATTAATTTATTCAATGTCATAACCTGATACTGACCGAATTTGTGTAGGTTCGCCATCACAACACAAGTTTTTGGTTGATTGTTGTTTTAAAAAAAATAATAAAAACCTTTTGTAGTTCGTGATTTTACTAAATATACCATCAGTCCCGCACGGCACGCTTGGTGTTACCTAGTTCATTTTAAAATGTAACTCATATATGTTTAAATTTTTAACAATAATAACTTTTATTTATTTGTATTGAGTAATTTATTTCTATTGATATGCATTTTATAACTTAATAATTTCAAAGGAATCACTTTTATGCTGGTTGTCGATTTTAATAGTTAATATCCAAATATGATAAAACAATAAGCATAAATCAATCACACAAGCATAAAATACAATCACATGTTCATAACCATAGCCACCTAAAATTTGACAACACTTGTTGACCGAAACAAGTGTGTCATAAGGTCACTCCTAAGGGATGAGCATGACATAAGGTATGAGATGGTGAACTCCCACTTGACTCTGCATCCTTATGTTTCAAGCGTTCACTTCTTGTTGTGATCTTTCTTCTTTACTTGGGCTTCCACTTGGGCTCCAACCAAAATGGTGTTGTAGTTGCATATTCTTTTACAAAACATATCCTAATACATTTTGTCTAATAAAAGAAATACAACTATTCTACTTATTATTACAAACCATTTGAAAGAATAAATAGATTACAAACCCGAATAAAGAATATTTCAAACAAATGAATAAATCACAACAAGTCTCTTAAATACACACAAGATCATTGGCTAGGTTATGAACATCCACACAAACAGGTCAACCTTTGACAAGAGTGGTTCCCTTTTGGACCCTTAGTTCTCGGCCTAAAATAGAGAACACATAGTTCTCGGCCAAAACCAAAGTTTCAGAGTTTTCGGCCCGATTTTTGTTCACAGAGAACCTAGTGTTCTCGGTCAAGACCGACAACTAGTTTTCAGTAAACCGAGAACTATGGTTCTAAACCATGAGTTCTCGGTCCAACCGAGAAAACGTTTTCGGTCAACCGAGATCTCATGGTTCCCAACCAAGAGTTCTCGGCCAACCAAGAACAGGGTTTCGGGTGTCTTCAGCCAGACCGAGAACCATGGTTTCCAACCATTGAGTTCTTGGCCAAAGCTGAACAAGGCAGTATCAGCCCAAACAAAATTTGGCAACCAAATAACCAATTTATCTAGATTTACCACATGCATGTATGGTACAATCTTGAAAAATCAAGGGGTAACCAACATGCCTAAAGTTTTCGGCCAATATGGTAAAAAATACAATCTAAACCGAACACTTTAGATCCCATTTTGAAGCATATAATTGTATAAGCGGCTCTTGATGCCATTGTTGGGTTTTAACAAGATTATCAAAGTCCAAAATAAACCATTTATTAGGAAACACAGCGAAAGAAATTAAGTTTTAAATCTTGTTAACCGGAAAACATAAACCCGTTTATGTTAAACCCAATCCAGTATCCATATACAATTAATACACTATCAAAACAACCATAGGGTGTTAACATACATACCTTCAAGTCCGAAAAAGAAAGGGATGAATGAGTTGAAAGGCTAACTTCCAAAGGAGGAAACCTCAAGCCCCAACGAGCTTCAACTAACACCAAGGTTGCTAGGGTCCTTACACTCTTGCAAATCTCCTTGTTCTTCTTTTCTTGTTCTCGGCTTGGAGGAAGAAGAAGAGAGAATATGTGTGTGTGAGAGAAGGTGTAAAATATTGATACAAACTATGCACCACAAACAACCCTTTGGGTTCCCCCCCCCCCCCCCCCAAAACCATAAACCAATTTTTGTATTATTATCCAAATAAATAACATTTCTCTCAAATATAAATTATCCATATAATTTATTTAACACATAAATGAAAATATTTAGAAAACCCATTTTCCAAATATATATATAAGTGTTTGATTATTATTACTTAGATCATATCTAATAATAATTAACGTGGCGTTTATCTAACTTGTTATTGGGTATGACCCGACTTGGATCAATACATACTAGCCACATAAACTAAAATATGTGTCTTGGGTAGATCAAATCCAACGATCTCCCACTTGCGCAAGATACATAGAAGATTGATACAAATAGCAAATAACGCCTAACACGCATGACGAAGTGCCATTCAATAACATCATAGGTAAGTATAAGCTCAAGCTGCTGCTACTGTTGCTGCAAGATCACTGAGCAAAACAAGAAGAAGACACAAAAGAAAAATCCATCAAAGCAAATTCAAAAATTACCCCTATAACTCCTAAATTGAGGAAGCATTATGAACAAATGATAAAGGATCACAAACCATCTATATATGTTGCGGAACTCAAAAAAAAACAAGAAATGAAATCCCTTATGGAACAAGACTCCACAAGAGAAGAGAAACCGCCAGTCAAAACTAAACAATTCAATAATCAAAAACAAGGTTACTCTTTGAACAAGAAGTCTGAAGAAGCTTTAAAAGACATCAACCATTTCCTACCCAAATATTTTGTGTTTTCAAACCATGAGCTAAGCTATTTGACATTTGAGATGTTGAGTACCTGTCAAGAAAGAGATTAAGTCCAACAAGAGAATGTGATCAAACTGAAAATAAAATAAAACTTGAAAGGGTAATCTTTGTCAATTAACTTTGACAGAGAAAACACTAATCAGAATACCAATGGAATTGATCCTCCAAGACCAAGTGAAAGGTCCATGAAAAGAACATCAATTGCAAAGCGTAATGCAGAAGTGTGGTGCAGGATCTGTGATGTTTATGGGCATCATACTGATTCTTGTCAAGACATATTCACTCCTAAACCTTTTCTTGTTCCTGACTCCACCAAGTTTGGTTATGATTTTGTTTTCTACAAGAAAATGTATGCTGAATACTTGACGAAGGGTATGAAGAAAGATATAGGAAATGATATGAATAGTGAAAATGTGATAGAATGGAAACTTATGCAGAATTGTCATTCAAATCACATGAATCTGAAACTTCATTTGAATCAAAGAAATCAATCTCTTCTTCTATAACTGGTGTAAAAGGAAAAAATAATGCAAGAACCTTTAGAAGAAAACAAGGAAGAAAACTGAATGCTGATGAAAAGTACCTAATGAAAAATGGGTATAAACAAAGAGGATTTCTTTGGAAGCCAAAGGATGATATTGTTGGGTTTTAGCAAGATTATCAAAGTCCAAAATAAACCATTTATTAGGAAACGCAGAGGAAAAATTAAGTTTTAAATCTTGTTAATCGAAAAATATAAACCCGTTTATGTTAAACCCAATCCAGGATCCATATACAAATATCACACTATCAAAACAACCATAGGGTGTCTACATACATACCTTCAAGTCCGAAAATAAAAGGGATGAATGAGTTGAATGGCTAGCTTCCAAAGGAGGAAACCTCAAGCTTGTATACCCAACGAGTTAAACTAATACCAAGGTTGCTAGGGTCGTTACACTCTTGCAAATATCCTTGTTCTTCTTTTCTTGTTCTCAGCTAGGAGGAAGAAGAAGAGAGAATATGTGTGTGTGAGAGAAGGTGTGAAATGTTGATACAAACTATGCACCACACACAACCCTTGCATGTTGTGGGGATAATACACAACAAGAGAGAGAGGGTGGAGGGGGGGGGGGCACCTTTGGGTTCCCCCCCCCCCCCCCCAAACCATAAACCAATTTTTGTATTATTTTCTTTAAACCTTATTTGTTATTTATCCAAATAAATAACATTTTTCTCAAATATAAATTATCCATATAATTATTTAACACATTAATGCAAATATTTAGAAAACTCATTTTCCAAATATATATAAGTGTTTGATTATTATTACTTAGATCATATCTAATAATAATTATCGTGGCATTTGTCTAGCTTGTTATTGGGTATGACCCGAGTTGGATCAATACGTACTAGCCACATCAACTCAAATATGTGTCTTGGGCATATCAATTCCAATAGAAACACAAAGTATTCTGAGAAGGGAAAATGTATTAAAAGAATGCACTAGTATTGTGGCTTATTTTGAAAACCATGTAGAGAGTGGTAATGAGACTGATGATTCTTGTGAAGTAGTGTATGAAGAGCCTGTTCAAAATAAAAAAAAAATCTGAAATATTGCTTGAAGAAGAGCAAGCTGCTTTGGCTTATGCTTTACTTCAAAACTAATCAAAATGTCTTTTTAATGTGCAGGAACAGTCCACAGAGCAAACTGCCATATGATACATGAACAGTGGATGTTCAAGACACGTGACATGAAATAAGAAGACATTGATTAATTATAAAGAAAAGTATGAAGGACTTGTTGCATTTGGCAGTAATGAGAATGATGGAATGATTGTTGGTACACGAATCATGACAAATGGAAAGATATTTTTTGATAATGCATTACATGTTGAAGGACATCAATACTACATGTTGAGCAGTTCACAGGTTCGTGACAAGGGTTATATAGTAGGATTTGATGATTCACACTGCTTTATACTAATGCCAGATTTTGTGATTCCTCCTTATATGATTATGATGATGGCTCCTAGAAATGGGAACCTATATGAGCAGAGCATGAAAGATGCAATATCAAGAGGAGGAACATGCTTTGTTTCAAAAGCTTCTGAAAATGAATCTAGGGTCTGGCATAGGAAATTGTGTCATGTTTATATGAAGAACATGAACAAACTTGTAAAAGGTGAGCATGTAATTGGTTTTCCTGTAAGGGAGTTCAAGATAGAAGAGCAATGCTCCTCATGTCAAAAGGGCAAGAAACATAAATCAAAACTGATAAACTTAATAGTTCAGGTGCTTGAAATGCTTCACATGGATCTTTTTGGTCATGTGAGTGTTCCAAGTATTGGAAACAAGAGATTTTGTTTGGTGATAACTATTGATTATTCAAGGTTCACATGGGTGTATTTCTTATCTACAAAAGATGAAACAACTGAAGTAATCAAAGGTTGCATTACAAGAATGGAGAATCAGCTTGACAAGAGGGCTAAGGTAATCAAAAGTGACAACGACACATAGTTCAAGAATGGGGTAACGACTGAATTTTGTTTTTCAAAGGGCATATTTCAATAGTTTTATGCTCCTAGAACTCATGAACAAAATTGGGTTTCAGAAAGAAGAAACTGAACATTAATGGAAGCTGCAAGAACTATGCTCGCTAATGCATTACTTCCAATCTCTTTTTAGGCTGAAGTTATCAACACAGCTTGCTATGTTCTAAAAAGGGAGCTTCTCAACAAAAGACATAACAAAACTCTTTATGAGTGTTTGTTTAACATAATTCCCTATGTCAAGTATCTTACACCTTTTGGTTGAAAATGTTACTTGTTGAACACCAAAGACTACTTGAACAAGTTTCAGGGAAAATTCTTGGATTGTTTCTTTGTTGGATATTCATCATCAAAAGCTTATAGAGTTAATGTCAAAAATCATTTAAGTGTGACTAAATCCTCTGTAATTGTATTTAATGAAAACCATTTCAACACTATTGATGGTCATAGCTAGTTGTTTGATCTTGAAAAACTCATCAAGTGATTCAAGATATATTGTGAGGATATTGAAGAAAGTTCTTATCATACTAATGGTCCTGAAGTAACAACAGAAATGTAAATAGATTTGGACAAATTGTGGTCCAAAGTTGCTAATGATGACACTGATTTTACATTTCAAAGGAAGATTTTAACTGATAATGAAGAAATTGAGCAACATATTGAGACTCAAGAATCATATCATAAGGTAACTACTGAAGATCCAACTGAATCTCCTGCTGAACAAACTCAACATGATACTCAAACAATGTTTAAATCTCAATTTTAAACTCTCAATATTTTAAATAATGCTTCTTCAACATCCAACACCTCAAATCAAAACATCAATGAACCTAATTTGAATGTTTCAAACTTAGACCATGATCTGACTACAAGTTCAATCATCCAAACCTCTTCAGTTCAAAGAAATCATCCTCTTGAGAATATTATTGGTGACCTGCATGAGAGGGTTATCAGAAGTGCATTTGAAACTGCAAATATTTGTCTATATTCCTGCTTTCTATCTCTAATTGAACCAAAGAACATTGTTCACGCATTGAAAGACGAAAGTTGGGTAGAAGCAATGCAGGATGAGTTGGCATAGTTCAGAGATTTGCAAGTCTGGGAACTTGTAGACAAGCCAAGAGGTAAATATGCTATAGACACCAAATGGGTGTTCAGGAATAAGAGAGATGAGAGAGGGATTGTGGGAAAAAACAAGGCTAGACTTGTAGCCCTTGGATGCTTACAAGAAGAGGGCATTGATTTTGAAGAAGTATTTGCGCCACTTGCAAGATTAGAAGCAATTACAATCTTCCTAGCGTATGCTGCATCAAAGAACATCAAGGTGAATCAGTTATATGTCAAATCTGCTTTCTTGAATGGAAAAATAGATGAGGAGGTTTATATGACTCAACCTCCAGACTTTGAAGACCCTGATTTTCCGTACAAGGTGTATAGGCTTAGCAAAGCCTTGTATGGGTTGCCTCAAGCTCCAAGAGGTTGGTATGATAAGTTATTAAACCATCTTCTTGTCAATGTCTTTAACATGGGAGCAATAGACAAGCCCTTATTCTACAAAAAGAGAGGAAGATATCGATTTTTGGTAAAAGTGTATGTTGATGACATCATTTTAGGATCCACAAATGAAGACATGTGTAAGGAATTTGAGGTTGTGATGAAGTTAAAATACCACGTTAGTAAAATAGGAGAGATGAATTTCTTTCTTGGGTTGCAAGTTCAACAGAAAAAGGATGGAATATTAATGAACCAATCTATGTAAATGAAATCTTGAACAAGTTCAAACGTCATGATGTGAAGACAGCCTCAACTACTATGGACACACATGAGAAAATGATTGCTGATGAAAAGGGGAGCTGTAGACCAGCATGGGTACAGAGCCAAGATAGGATCATTAATTCATCTTACTTCATCTAGGCCTGACATCATGTTTGTTGTATGTGTCTATGCAAGATTTCAAGCCAATCCCAAAGTTTCTCACATGATGGCTGTAAAAAGGATCTTAAGATATCTTAAGGGATACCCAGACTTGGGGATTTGGTATCCAAAGAATATATCATTTGATCTACTTGCTTACACATATAGTGACTATGATGGCTTCAATATGAGTAGAAAGTCTATCTCAGGGGGGATGTCAATTCTTGGGTAATAGACTAGTGTCATGGAAATGCAAGAAGAAAACTACAATGTCCATTTCAACTGTTGAAGCTGAATACATTTGCTGCATCTGCTTGCTGTGCACAAGTTCTCCTAATTCATAATCAATTACTGGACTACTGTTTGAATTTTCTTAATTCTCCTATTCTCATCGACAACACTGCAGCTATGTTTATTGTAAGAAAACCTGTGCAACACTCTAAGACCAAGCATATTGAAATTAGACATCATTATATAAGAGATTGTAATGAGAAAGGCTTGATAGAAATGAAAAGAGTTGAGACTAGTGATAACTTGGTTGAATTGTTCACCAAGCCACTACATAAAGCTAGATTCAACTTTCTGTTAAAGAATTTAGGCATGATAATCTTTGATGAAGTATAATTGATGAAATATGCTTGTTATGCTAACTGACTTTCTCTAGTAAGGTCATAAGTGTATTCTATGGGTTTGTATGGTTATGTGTATGTTTGATATGTGATTAACTGATAATTTATGCATGATTTGTATGTGATGTTTGAGTATGATGTTTTTATTGTACTTAATGATCTATTGAAATGTGTGTTTAAGTTTCCTATGTGATGAATTGAAATGATCACTCTGCTTGCTTGATTATGATTGCAATGTGAATATTTTGAAATGATTATGCATTTTGTAGTTGCATAACAAGTAGCTTTATACATGTGTGTTTTGAAAATGACTAAGTTTCATGTCTGCATGCTTACATATTTGTGCAATTCTGCACACACATATGATTAACACAAGGCCTAAAATGCCTTATTGGTGTTGGATTCAATGGTTCTTCACCAGCTTCAGTTTCCTTTTTTTTTCTCCATTTCAAGAATTTTATCAGGAGATTCTTTTCTTTCCTTGTTATTTAATCCTCAGATTTTTATCTTTATAAATTTGGAGTTTTTCCTTCATTAGTATGTTTATTAATAGTGTTTTCTCAGGATCCACTTGCCTTACAGGAATAACATCAACTGGCTCATCATGAGCAGCTTTATGTGACTGAAATTGATGTTGAAAAGATCACACAAAATCTTATAAGAAAAATAACAAAGAAGGTCGTATAAAATGTCAAAGTGAAAGGAAGAACATGGTAAGCATATATGTTTCTTTGTTGATAATCATCAAATGATTTCATATTAGCCACCTTATGTAGTTGTTCAAAATTTAAATCCCTGAATTCATATTTGAATATGATTGTCTTTAAAGTGCCACTTTTCATGATCACTTTTAATGTTTTTGTCCTGGATTCATAATACAAATCTTTTTGTAAGTCCACCTCACTTGTTGGACATTGTTCTCTTCTATGTTCTGATCTGGTCACAGGAATTGGCACTCTTGAGCTTGAAGCTCTCGCAGTTGAAGCTTTTCAGTTAAAAGATCTTTTAAGGGGTGATGGAATGGGTATATCTTCATCTTTTTTCCTTCACTTCACATGGATTCACTACATCATCCCTTTTTCTTTTCCTATCGTCCTCTTTCATCCTCTTCAATTCATCATTATAAATCTTCAATTCTCTGTCATAGATCTCCTTCATTTGTTTTTATTCAGCTTAACAAAGTCAGCATCACTCATCCCTTTTGCATTCTTTAATCTTTTTAATCTCCAATCTATCAGAAAATAGAGGATCTTCAACTTCTTTTAGTTTTTCAGGTTCATTTTTATTATTAGTAGGTTTAGAAGAGTATGCCCTTTAATCTTCAGCTCTTTCCTATTCTTTTCTTTCTCTGTTTTGTTGAGCAGTAATCTTTTCTTCTGCAAACATTTTTCTTGATACCAATTGGAATTTAGCTTTTTCTTCCATTTTGGTCATTGAGTCCACTAGCTCAAAGCGATATCCATGATCAACAAGATAGCCTACCTTCCCAAGGCTTCTTCCATTTCTTCCAGTTTCTTTTTCTCTTCATCCCTCTTCTCCTACTCTCTTCTAGTAGTCTTTTTTCTTTCTTTTTCTTTTAAAGTAAACAAAGTTTGGTTCTATCTTTTTAGCTAATCTTCTTCACATGTTCTGGGTCATAGTTATTAATTCTCAATAACTCAATTTGATGCTTAAGTAATCTACCAGCTTCAACTATTTTCTCCTTCTGTTTTTGGCTTTTGTTGTCTAGCTGATACTAAAGATCATTGACATGTAGTTCTTTGATGTAGTCAAATGTCATACCAAATTAAATGAAGAAAATAATCCTTTGTTCTTCTCTGCTTACCTCATTCATTCTTGCTCTGATGTTCTCAAAATGTCGATGTGACATTTGTATTTGAAGTGAAATGTGTTAAACCTTTTTGTCTTTCTTAGCTTTAAAGTCAACATCTTCCTCAACATCTCATAACTCATCTAATGCACCAATATGTGGTTCATTTTGATCCACATTTTCTTTTCAGTTGCTTCTGTTTGCTCAACATTTTCATCAGTCAATATGTGCACACACATATGATCATCAGCAGTCCTAAAAATGTCTTATTGGTGTTGGATTCAATGGTTCTTCACGAACTTTATTTTCCTTTTTTTTCTCCATTTCAAGAATTTTATCAGGAGATTCTTTTCTTTCAATGTTATTTAAATCCTCAGATTTTTATCTTTTTGCATTTGGAGTTTTCCCTTTGTTAGTATGTTCATCAATAGTGTTTTGCTCATGATCCACTTGCCTTACAGGCACAACATCAATTGGCTCATCATGAGCATCTTTATCATGAATATATGTCTTGGAAACTGATCCTTTTATCTTCCTCTTATATTTTAAAGTTCTTCAGACTATGTTCTTCCTATCACTTTGACATTTTCTACCACCTTATGTGCTACTTTTCTTATAAGATTTTGTGTGATCTTTTCAACATCAAGTTCAGTCACAATTTATTTTTCATTGTCACCTTTGTCATTATTTCCTCAACTTCTTTTACAACTTTTGATTTCTCTTCTAGTTCCTTTTGAAAAGTTTTCACAACTACTTTAGAGTTTCTTCTATATTTTTCTTTTCGGCTTTTTTCAATTCTTCATCATTCTGAAAAGACCGGTTGTCGGATCATAAGAAGTCATCGTATACGTGTAGATACAATATGATACAGACCGAAAACGTTGCGTTTACTATACTATACTATACTATACTATACTATACTATACTATACTATACTATACTATACTATACTATACTATACTATATAGCGGAAACATAATAGTAAAGGAACTAAACACATATCAACTAACTCTAATTATCACTATATTCATATAACAAAGTCAAAGTACAAGTGATAAGATTTTTGCCAAAGATTACACAGAATTCCAAAACATGACATGATCAAGCCTATTTTTTTTTTTTTTTTTTTTTTTTTTTTTTTTTTTTTTTTGCACAATTTTCAAGTTACATCTGTGGAGGGCGATTATGGGCGATTATGGGCGATTAGGGTTTTAGTTTTCTTTTGATCTAATTCAGTTCTTGTTTCAAATCTTAATCTTAATCTTATTTGAATTAGGTTTTCGTTTTGTTCTTTGTGTTTCATCCGTATCATATCCTTTGATCCTGATTGCTTAGTAGGTCTGTAATCAATCGCGGCTATAGTTATAGTTCAGCTTGATTGGTACGAATTCTATTAACCTTTTAAGGATCATTGGCTCTTTGTGATTTGGATTTCGTTCTTCTGGTTTTTTCATCCGTTTTTGGTAGAAGAGATTCCTCGTTTGTGCTTTTGATTTCCGAGTATGGAGTCTAAAGAGGAGATCAATCACGCTACTAAAGTAAAGAACATTGATGGTGCCCCAATCCGTGGTATTCTAAAGAAACATATTCAAGATGTTAATACTCATGAGGCGGCTGATACAAAGGTGGCTAGGGTTTCACATAATACAAAGGTGGCTAGGGTTTCATATAATATTCATGATGTAGTTTCTAAGAATCAGGATATTATCTTATCAAATTCAGTTAACAAAAATGGAGTAGTTTCCGGAAATAATAATGATCAGAATGTTGATTTGGAGGATGATAAGAGTGCAGATCCTCAAGGTGATTCTGGTATGACCGATGGGGTTGAAAACTGTGTTTCAAAAGTTTCATATGCCGGGGTTCTCAAAACCGGAAATTCTGAGAAAAAGAAGATAAACTTTAGGTGTTTGGAGTCAGATTCAAATATTGAAGGTGTGGATGTGATTCTTCCGAAATCATCAATAAAGGAGGTCAATGAAAGGTATGAACATACTTTGTATGGTTATTTTTTGGACAAAAGACTCCCGTTTCCGGTTGTTGAATCATATGTTAAAAATACTTGGGTTAAGTTTGGTATCCAACGATGCATGATGAATGCGGATGGATTTTTCTTTTTTAAATTTGATTCAAAGGAGGGAATGGATAGAGTTATGGAACATGGTCCTTGGCTAATCCGGTCGATGCCTCTTATCTTAAATATATGGACCCCGTTTACTGTATTATGCAAATCTGAAGTTACTCGTGTCCCGGTTTGGGTTAAAATGCATCATGTGCCGTTAGTTGCTTATACGGAGGATGGGTTAAGTATGTTAGCTACAAAGGTTGGTGATCCGATTATGCTGGATTCTTATACATCATCTATGTGTGTTGATTCTTGGGGTCGCAGTAGCTATGCTAGAGCTTTGATTGAATTGAAAGCGGATCATGAGTTTAAAGATTCTTTAGTGGTTGGAATTCCAGCGTTGCTTGGAGAGGGTGTCATTAAACAAACAGTGGAGATTGAGTATGAATGGAAACCTCCTCATTGTAGCTCATGTAAATCGTTTGGCCATTCAGATAGGAAGTGTCCTAAACAAGTTAAAGAGATTGTTAAAGAGAAAAATTGGGATGATAAGGAGGGATTTCAACTAGTTCAACGAAAGCATAAATCAAAAGCGGGTGGTAGTGAGTATAAGGTTATTGAGGGTGTTCATCTCTCTAAACCTAAGCCAAAATTCGCTTATCGTGTTAAACAGAAAGATTCTCAGAATAATGACAAAAAGAAGGGGATTGAAAATTCTTTTGCCCCTTTGTCAGAAAACATAGATGATGTGGATGGTTTCAATGAAGAGTCGGATGATGATATTGAGGAAGTTTTCAATGAGATAAATATTAAGGTAAATTCTGAGGGGGCAAGCACTCCCGGTTCAAAGGTTCCTAATGTTTAATGCTGTTTCTTGGAATGTGAGGGGTTTGAATCGCTTCCCCAAACAAAGTGAGGTTCGGCAGGTTATAACTGAAAATAAGGTTTCGTTATGTGCTATTTTAGAATCGCATGTTCAACCCTCAAATTTAATAGGGATATGTAGTAGGGTTTTTCATAATTGGAGCTGGAGTTCTAATGGTAATGTTTGTGAAAAGTACTCTCGGGTTATTATCGGATGGGATACGAATGTGATGGATTTGATGATTCTCTCTCAATCGGATCAAGTGGTTCATACGCAAATTAGCCTTAAGTCTGATCGGAAAGTAATGTTCTTTTCTTTTATTTATGCTCGTAATTCGTATCTTTTGAGGCGTCAATTATGGCAAAATCTTCTGATCCATAAAAATTTTGTGAATAACAAGCCTTGGATTGTGATGGGGGATTTTAATACGATTCTGAGTCTGGATGAGTCTACTTCTAGCTCCTCATTGAGGGATATTTCTATTGTTGAGTTCAACGACTGTATTCAAGAGCTTGAAATCTTAGATATAAAATTTACTGGTCTTCAATACACTTGGACCCAAAAACCAAAGGGTAATTCGGGTCTAATGAAGAAGCTGGATAGAATCATGGGAAACCAGGTTTTTAATGATAATTTCCTGGGGTCTTAAGTTGAGTTTCAGCCATATAGAATTTCGGATCACACGCCGGCTATTCTCTCTATTCCGTTGTCTAAAAAATTCTGTCCGAAGCCTTTTAAGTTTTCGAATGTTCTGATTTCGCATGCTGGTTTTAAGAAGGTGGTTACGGATGGATGGAACATAGAGGTAGAGGGTTATTATATGTTCTCTTTGACTAAAAAGCTGAAAAACTTGAAGAAACCTCTCCGTAAATTGTTATATGAAAAGGGTAATCTTCACATTAGAGTTAATAAATTGCGGATGGAAGTGGACTCTGTTCAAAGGAGTATTGATGCGGATCCTTTTAATCCTACCTTGCGTGAGGAACAAGCTGCGTTAGTAAATGCGCTGAATGATGCTATTTTGGATGAGGAACGGTTTCTTAAACAAAAGGCAAAGGTGGATTGGTTCAAGCTGGGTGATTCGAATACAGCTTATTTTCATAAAGTAGTCAAAGCTAATCAGTCTCGTAATCGGATTGATTGTCTTGAAGATGAGGCTGGAAATGTTTTTCATGGGGAGGATGTTGCTAAAGTTTTAGTTAATTATTTTAAAGGCTTTCTTGGTAATGCGGGTTCAGTGTCTGAGTTGGATGATCATGATCTTTTTAGTACAAAACTTTCGACGACTCAAGCTAACAGTATGGTGGGTCCCGTTTCGGCTGAGGAGGTTCGAGGTGCTATGTTTGATATTGGTGATGATAAAGCTCCCGGTCCGGATGGTTTTTCAGCTGCTTTCTTTAAGAATTCTTGGGATATTGTGGGTCCTTTAGTGATTTTGGCGGTGCAGGATTTCTTTATTTCGGGAAAATTGCTTAAAGAAGTTAATCATACTATTCTTTCCTTATTGCCAAAGGTGGGAAATGCTCGTTACCCGAAAGATTATAGACCTATATCTCTTTGTAATGTGGTGTATAAATGTATTACTAAAATCATTGCAAATCGCATTAAAGGTTCGTTGGAGGGCATAGTTGATATTAATCAATCGGTTTTTATTCCTGGTAGGAATATTTCAGACAACATTTTACTGGCCCAGGAGTTGATGCATAGTTACCACCTTGATCGAGGTACGTCCCGTTGTGCTTTCAAAGTGGATATTCAAAAAGCCTATGACACTGTTGATTGGTCGTTCTTGAAGAGGATTTTAATTGGTTTTGGGTTTCATCCTAAAATGATAAATTGGATCATGACTTGTGTGGCCACGTCCTCTTTCTCAGTTTTGGTGAATGGCATTCCGTATGGTTTTTTCGTGGGCAAACGTGGGTTGCGCCAAGGGGACCCGTTATCCCCTTATTTATTTACGCTAGTTATGGAGGTTCTCACTCTTATTTTGAAGCGTAGGATTCGAAATTCTGAGGGTTTTATTTATCACCCGAATTGTGAAGACTTGGATATTGTTAACTTATGTTTTGCGGATGATCTATTCATTTTTCTTCATGCAGATCTGGTGTCAGTTCAAGTTATTATGGGAGGGTTGGAGGAATTTAAGGAAGTGTCGGGTTTGGCTCCTAGTTTACCCAAGAGTACTGCTTTTTTCTGCAACACTCTGAATCATATCAAACTTGCTATTCTAAATATCTCCCCTTTTGCTGAAGGTAATTTGCCCGTTAAGTATCTTGGTGTTCCGCTGGTTTCTAAAAGTCTATCTTATAGGGATTGTCGGGTTTTAGTGGATCGTGTTCGTGGAAGGTTAGCTGATTGGAAAAATAAGAGTTTGTCTTTTGCGGGTAGGCTTCAATTAATTAAATCTGTTGTTTCTTCTATGCATATTTACTGGGGTATGATGTTCCTTCTGCTGGCCAAACTAATTACTGAAATTGAAAGACTTATGAGAAAATTTTTATGGTCTAATGGGGAGAGTTGTCGGGGAAAAGCTAAAGTGGCTTGGGAGGCTGTATGCCTTCCTAAATCAGAAGGTGGTCTTGGTATTCGAAGGTTTTCCGAGTTTAATGTTGCCCTTTTGTCTGCTCATGTATGGAAATTGCTTAGTAATAAGGAATCTCTTTGGGTCAGATGGATTCATACGTATAAACTGAGGGGTTTAAGCTTCTGGGCTGTTCAAAATCGAGGTAATATGTCTTGGACTTGGAGAAACCTTCTGCAAATTCGGCAAATGGTGAGACAATTTTTCTGGTTTCGACTAGGGAATGGTGAATCAACTTCTGCCTGGTATGATAACTGGTGTGCTCCTCGTCCTCTGATTGATATGGTTTCTGCCAGATCAATTCACCGGGAGGGTTTTTCATTATATGACAAAGTTTCTAATTTGGTTGAGGAGGGTGTTTGGAGATGGCCGAATGATTGGAATTCTATTTTTCAATCAGTGCAGTTTCCCCCAATTCAAGAGCATAAAGGTGATGAAGTTTGGATCAAAGATTTGAATGGAAAGTTTGTTCAGTTTTCTGTTAATAATATTTGGCATGCTATTCGTTTTAAGGATCGCAAGGTCTCTTGGTGTAATGTTGTATGGCATCCTAACTGTATTCCAAAGCATGCGTTTGTTTTGTGGCTGATCATTAAAAAACGCTTAAAAACTCAGGATAAGGTAAGGTATTGGGAGACCAGAAATGATGTTAGCCAAGTGTGTCCGTTTTGTGATATTCAGCCTGATTCTCATGATCATCTATTTTTTCGTTGCTCATTCTCGCTCAAAGTTTGGAAAGGTGTGTGTGGTTTTGCTAAGATCGAATCCTATTCTGATACTTGGGGTGATATCTTGGTGAAATATGAATCTTTTGCTTCTAGTAAAGCGGCGGATGTGGTTACTGCTAAACTCGCTCTAGCCGCGAGCTGTTATCTGATTTGGCAGGAAAGGAATCTAAGACTATTCAAAAATCAAAAGAGGGACTGCAGTCAGATCATTGATGCTATTGTGGGCATCGTCAGATTGAAACTTCTCTCGAGTCGGTTAAGTTCGGGCTCAAGGAAGTGGATGGAAGTTTGGAAGCTGCCTAATGCTATTTTGGAAGACTAATGTGTATTTTGTTTTTTTGTAGTTTTTTTGGGCTGTGCTAGTGAGTTTTGGCTAGCGAGTGGTATGCCTCTCGGCTAGTGTGTGGTTGTGTTTTTTTGTGTTGCCGTTTTGATACTTTGTCATTACGCCAGTTCTTATTGTTAATATATAGCCTGGGTACCCCCCTTTTACCCAAAAAAGCCTATTTTTGCACATATCCTATAGACGTATAAGTCACTTGCCGTATAATACTTATACGCCGTATAAGTCTTATACGTTGGTAGTCAAACTTATTTGCCCTTTAACATCAAATCTAACAAGTTCAGCTCGCTTGACTATACAAGACCTAGCATTAGACATTTTGCATTCACAAACTCCCCCATGGATACTGCTAGGTCCTTGCATCTTCAATCAATGCAAAATGCTTCTTGCGATAAGCTTTCCTTGCTTCTTCAAATGATGGCTTCGTTGATTTCAATTGTGAAGTTGGACGAGGTACTCGGCTTGGCATATATTGAAAACGATTCCATGAAGCCTGAGTAATCCTCTCATGGCTTTCAGCTTCAAACTCCACCTCAATACGGTCTTGTTCAGCGCTAACTTTTCTCCAATTTGTTTCCCAAGCACTTCCAGAATGTATATTCTTCTCAAAACATAAGTCAACGACCTTCTAGAACTGATTTTCTTGAGTTTTAATGTTGTCGTCTGAACATTGTATCCTGCTCGAATGTAACACTTCTATGTCTTTCTGTTTGCAATTCCCCAACCACATCAGATCATTGACACGTATCACATCATACTTCTTTTCTCCACGATTCAGATATATACTTGCTTCACCAGTTAACGCCAAGTACGACCATCAAAGGAAATAAGGATGAAAATCTTGTTCCATTGGGTAAAACGGTATAACACATAGAAAATCTGGTCGTGAATATCTCAACGTACGAATCAACTCTCCTTCAGGATTCTTTCTAGATTTATACATGAAAACACGACGAACCTGAGGTGTCCACTTCTTAAATCCCCTTATCGCTTCATTCACCATAAAGTCCCATATCTCTTTCACATGAGCACTCTTCGGTTTGTATAGTAGGTCATAATGTGTACAAATTTCATACACATCAAACCACGGAAACGTCTTGAGTTCCATCAAACAATTGAAGTATTTAACTCCAAATAGTCTTTGTATAGCAATCTTCTGAATTCTACACAAATAAGCTATACTTATACACTTTCCCATCGCCACATCCTTCTGAGTTTTCTTGAAATACTTAACTGGATTTAAGTTTACTTGCTTTGGCTCAACAATGTGTTTAGAATACCAACCCTTCATCTCCTCCTTTGTAAATTTCTTAGGCTTTTTAGAAGGATACGGCTCCATTTCAATCTCTTCATCTAATACTTCATCAAAATCATCAAACTCTTCTGATTCTCCCACGTACTTAACAGACTTTGATCTCTCATCAAATACAACATCTTCATTTATACTTTCCTCGGAGATGTCTTTTTCAAAATCAAAAGTCAGATCATCAACTGAAACTTCTAACATCTTAGCAATCTCAGATCGATCAACAGGTATCTCTCCTTCTTCCAACTTATCCACCGTATTTGATATTTTGAATTTCGAAGGATCAAGATCTTCTAATTCCTCCAATGGTTTTTCAGTAGAAGCATCTTTAGTGTCAGGCTCCTGTTGTGGTTCGTCAATTTGAACATCACCACTAACAGAATCAAACTTTTTATCTGATTTTCCAGACAAAGCACCAGTACCACCTTCTGGATCATCATCATCATCATCATCGTCATCAAGATAAGTATAATCATCATCTGAATCACCAAAATCCAACTTTTCTTCATCTTCTTTTTCTTCTTCCTCTTTGTCTTTTTCTTCCTCCACAACCTTTTTTCCTCAACAGTTTGTTAAACAGGTATTACAACAATTGGAACAATATCTACCACATCAACCTGCATACCCATATCACTAGATCCCCCAACCTGCACAGAGGCATCGTCTTTAACTGAATCATCTAAAATGATTGGATCTTCAATTTTAGACTCTCCTTTCTCAGCAGCTCTCTCATTATCATACTCAACCCGAAACATACCCTCAGCAACACTAATATCTCCACCATACACTCGTTTAAATACCGTGTTTCTAGCTTCAGCATGATCCACTTCGGAGTTAAGTCTAATACCGAGCTTCTTCTCAATGATAACAAAATATTTCATATGCTCATACAATAAATCATCTTGGATCTTTCTTTTTCTTTCACTTTCCTCCAATCTTTTATTGACTTCAACATTCTCAGCTCTTAGTCTGTCGTTCTCCTCAGCCAAACTTGTAATCCTCACATCTTGATTATCAACTTTGTCTTTAAACAAATTGAATTCCTGTAAGTCCCGAATGTGGATCACTACAATTATGATATCAATATAACAAGTATAGGTGCGGAGTACCGATACTTGGTGATCCAAGAACACGAGTTAACAATAAAGAATAACACAGGATTGCTTCAAAACACACGTATATTAAGAATACGTCGGGTGCTTAAGCACTTACAATACTTGATCACAATAACTAGGAATGAAAAACCTTAACCCTATACATGATAACATCTATATATTGGGACACCACCAACCTAGCCGGCCCAAACTAACAAAGGCCCTCCAAGAACACATAGATGTTCTTGGCTCACATACAAACCCAAAACCCAAGCCCAAACAAAGTTAAACTAAATACAAACTAAGCTCAAACCAAATAAACTAGGCCCAACAATCTCCCCCTTGGTTTGTAGCTTTGTCTTTTAATCATGCTCCATGTAGTCTATATCAGCATCTTTCAGAGCACCCGCCCAAAACCTGCATCTTATTATTGAAGCTACCATACCGGTGAATTCTTTGGCGGCCATTTCAAAAATCGGATCAGCAATTATCTGAATTGTACTTAGATTCTTGATATCTTGTTCTTTGAACTTCAGTAGGTCTCTCGGATCAACAAATCTTAACTGCCCCTTTCCTTTGGCCAGCTTAATGACAACTGTAGCAGTTACACTATCATTCATCCAGAATCTCATGTTATCCAACGTGCCATCTAGAATTTCATCTGGAACAGGAATATGAGTGGCCTTGTCTATGGGAAGCCACATGACATTGACCATTGTTTTCCCTGTCTTTGGATCTTGAAATCCTTTCGCCTTCTTCAAAAAGGACTCAGCCGTCTTCATATTAGGGAAACCTCTGTCAACTTGTCTTCTCAGAAAGTTCCAGAAATATATACCGCATTTATCATTCATTGGATTGGTGAATGGAGCATTAATCAGGTCACTATGATCCACCTTGGTCCATGAACCAAAGTTTTTCATCTTCTTGTAATATTCAGTTGTTTCTGACTTCCTCTTAACCCACCACATGTTCTTATCCGCATCAAAACCCCACGATAGAACTCTAGATCGATAACCGTATTTGTCGGAGAAACCCTTTTGAAAGTTAACAAGAAACCTGTCTGGATGATCCGATGATTCAACATTCTGATTCGAGTTCTTCATCACTAGCAGTTTCTTCTTCCCCTTTTCAAGTAGATTCTTCTGAATTCTGTCTGATTTCTCCTTGGAGATGGGGGGGAGCATCCATGTACTGTTGCATTGATTTCGAGTCATCAATGTTTTCAACCGGGCGAGCAGTAGATCTACCACCTTGACTCACATTGGGCGCTTTAGAAGCTACGTCATCACTGCCTTTTAACTCATCTCCAAACTTTTGAAACAGGTTTTGCTGAAGGTCGAGATCCAAGGCCGTTAGTTCTCCCATGTTTGACTGTAGTTCTTTAACCTTGGAATCTTTATCAGTGTTGCCAGCTTCCAATTCTTTAATACGAACATCTTTGACTACCGAATCTTGTTCGAGTTCAAAGACTCGCTGTTGTAGTGCATGAACGTCAACAGGAGCATCTTCAAGAACCACATCCTTACCTTTATCTCGAAGGTAAGTCTCTTGTATAGACAGAATTTGGGCAATCTTGTCTGATGTGCCTGAACTTGATTGACCCTGAGTATCTGGACCAGATGAACCTGAGGGAATATCGCTAGTGTAAATTTGTGGAATATCTGTCTTAAAATCAAAATCATCACCAAAATCACTAGTCAACAAATCATGAAATGATGGCTCAGTTGTAAATGTATCTTGTTCAGCTTGTACTTCTGGGGCAGATGTCTCAGGTTGAGTAGTTTGTTATTGAGGGCTGGTTGTTGCATCAGTAGAAGGTATGGTGGTTGTTTCAGATTCACTAATTAGCACGCCATGCCTCAGGTGTTTCTTTCTTCGTTTACGTGGACCGAGGTCTGCGGCTGGATCCTCAGCTATGTCTTCTTCATTGATTTCAGCAACAGTCTGAGGAGGCCTCAGAGCAGTTGACTGTAAAAAAGCTTTCACAGCTTCCAAAGCACTTAGCGTCTCTTTACTTGGAGAGGTATCTGACTGACGGTGTTTAGTCTCATCTTCTTCATCATCAGAAATCTCGTAAGTTGCAACACGTGGTCGAACTGGTGCCACGTGTTCATCAACAACCTGAGCTATGACCGGCTAAGTTTCTGTTTCAGCAAATCGTCAAAATTTTACCAGAGCATGAAGGCCCCGATAAGCGAGCTTGGCACCTTTCCTGTTTTATTTCATCAATCCAAACGTATTTGGTCCCAACGACTTCATATCGGGTTGATCACCAAACAACAACACCTCTCTCACAACCGCCTCAGTGATACTAACTAGATTCTTCTGTATTTTGGAATCTATGGATATGACTCCATCTAGTCTGTGTGAGTTGATTGAGGCATTGTTCCAGAAATCCGTGATCATCTTCTTGCAAATGACAGGATTTTCCCGTAGTGCGTGAGATATCCTGCACGTGTTGAGGCCGATAATCATAGAGTTGAATTCCTTGTGAGTTAGGGGTGGATCATATAAGTATCCTGCCACGTTGTGCGAGTCATGAATCTTTAACGGATTCTGATCAGCCATTTCTGCACCAAACGTATCAAGTTAGATAGTGAATAGATTAATTTGATAATATTTAAGAATTTGTCCATGGTTTATATGGAATTCGGTCCATAATACTGTAACAGGCCCATAGAGAACTCATAAAAGAGCCCAAAAGATACTATATGGTCCAAGTGTACATCATAGTATAAGTGTGGGCCTAAACAGTGAGAGTAAAGCCCAATTGGAGAGATCTCGGTCAAAATAGTGGGTTCTCGGTCAACGAAAGTCAAGAAATAAACTGAGAATAGGAGTTCTCGGTCACTCAGCCGAGAACATGAGATCTCTGTCAGTGCAAGGTGTTCTCGGTCAACGAAAGTCAACCGAGAACACTTTGACAGCTGGAGACAGAAAACCCTTTGGGTTTCTTCTTGGAAGTTGTGCAATTCATCTTCAACCCACCGAAAACTCAGCCAAAACCTCCATTACACTTGCAAATTGATTAAAACCAGAAAGACGAAAACAGATGGACCCTCATTAAACCCTAAGATTTCCATTCAAAAACCATAATTGCTTATAGATTCCATGAAATCAGTTTCGCAACTTAAGTTAAGCCCCTGTCAGAATCGAAATTTCACAACACCTTGGACTATACCGGTTAAACCAAGAAAGACACTCTGAGAATGATTAGTAGGGATGGCTTAGATTTCGGCTTGGAGGCTTGAGGGAAAGAGAGTTTTTGATATTATATGATAATGATAATGAACAGAACACTCAATTTTCATTATATTAAACCCAACCTGGGCCGAGAACCAAAAAAACTTGGACTCGTGAAAGGCCCAGCAACAAAAAAACAAGCAATCCAAAGTAATTAGAAGTAATTTAAGCCCAAATAAAATTAGCTTACTCAAACGTTTCGAGGAGAGTAATTTCGAGAAGAAAAAAACGAAACAAAATAAAATAGACATTACAAAACAAAATAAAATTAGCTAAGAATAAAGACAAAATGAATACACATTTTAATACACACGGTAACTGCCTTTGAATTTTTTATTTGAAAAACGGGATCAAATTTCAGTTTTAGTA
This sequence comes from Bidens hawaiensis, assembly GCF_021521415.1. Lineage (NCBI taxonomy): Eukaryota > Viridiplantae > Streptophyta > Magnoliopsida > Asterales > Asteraceae > Bidens > Bidens hawaiensis. The sequence continues at coordinate 74,015 of NW_027499379.1, forward strand.
AAACGCTACCCTTTTATGAAAAGTTCCGAACATGGAATCATATCGTTTAAGAGGCTGTCACAAGGATTCATGTTCAGAGTTATTATGGCATAAAGAGTCAGGTTGATAGTAGGTATAACATACTTAGCATGGTTTTCATTGCATCAGTGACATGATTAAGGTTTAGTTCGGCATAAAGCTTAGATGGACATCACTCATGGACCTATGGTGCCTCCTATCTCTTCTCAAAGCGTATTTGGCTTTCCCCATATCAACCCAATTTGACTCCAACCCGCTAGTGCTTGATCAAAAGATTTTTATAAAGGCAAAAATTTTAGGCTTTAAGGTTGAACGTTGGATTTAGTGCTAGTAAACTGACAAGCCTTTCATTCCAGATATGACAGGACTTACTTGTGTGCCCCCATCTCTGTAGTTCTAGTTTATCCCTTTAAACCTCTCAAAATAATTTTAATGATTAAAATAATACTCAAATAACTCTTTTGCTGATTTTTTTTTAATAATAAACATAATAGCACAATATTTTTTGGTGATCAAGACACTAACGGGCTCGTGTATCACTGGGTAATTGCTTTTCTGCCTATCATTCGGATAGATGTATCTGGAGACATGCACCTGTCTTCAAAACGACTCTCCATATTAAGTTTAGCAAATTTAGTTTATATCACTTCAACTTTTACGCACCATGGAAAGCTACCATACAATATCAATGACTATTCTAGAGCCTTTTAATCTTAATAACTTCACCCATTAGGCACACAAAAAAAATTTATCTATCATTTTCCAAAGGTTGGATCAATTTTCATTTGAATATATTTTGAGGCTTCTAAAAAGCTTTTAACTGAATAGTAAAATCATTTCCCTTGGAGTTACATAAAAACCCGCGTGTTAAGGATTCAGTCACCCCGGTCACTATTAAGCTTTTAGGTAAATGGCTATCCTGTATGACCACAGGTGGTTGATCGGACCAAGCATGTATGAAATACGTGACCTTCCAGCTCAAAGTTACCGACATAATTTTAAGTGAGAGAATACAAAACACAAAACACATCATAATCGCCCCGGGTGCTTTCAGTCGTAGGGTAAATGTTTATCCTGTGAAACTATAAGTAGAACACCGGACCAACTATATACGAATATATGTCTTTCAAACTTGAGCAACCGACATAATTTTAAGCGAGAATGAATCTTGAAGTTGTTTTTATTAATAATAAAAAAACGCACACACACTATTTTTGACTTTTGGAAATTAATAAAGAAAAACAACGCGCACACACTATTTTTGACTTTTTGATTTTTCTCCCCCTAAATTTTTGCAAGAAAAACAAATTTGTACAAATTTATACCCAAAAAGACTCAACCCTCAAAACGGAGCATTTTGAGAAAACCCACAAGCACATTAAATTTTGTTGTTCCGACCGGTTTTGTAAATAAGTCCACCACATTGTTGTCAGTGTGGACTTGTTCAAGATGAATTAATTTTCGATCGAAACAATCACGAATAAAATGAATTTTAATATCGATGTGCTTGGTTTTGGAGTGTTGAACAGGATTTTTCACAATGGCAATGGCCGCATCCTAATCACAAAAAATAGGATTGTCAAGAAATTCCAAACCGTAATCCAGCAGTTGGTTTTGCATCCAGATAACCTGAGAGCAGCAAGCAGATGCAGCAACATACTCCGCTTCGGCAGTCGAAGTAGACACCGTCTGTTGTTTCTTGCAATGCCATGAAATGAGACGGTCTCCTAGGAACTGGCAACCAGCTAACGTGGATTTCCTGTCAATGTCATCTCCACCATAATTGCTATCAGCAAAAGCATAAAGTTCAAATTCTGATTGTTTGGGATACCAAAGGCCTAACTTTGGTTGTCCCTTAAGATATCTAAAAATATGTTTAACATCAATTAAATGAGAGAGTTTAGGATTAGCCTGGAACCGAGCACACTGGCAAACTGCATACAAAATGTCAGGACGACTTGCTGTCAGATACATCAGAGACCCGATCATCAATCTGTAGTATGTTTGATCTATGGGACTCCCATCAGGATCAGATGACAATAGTGGTCTTTCTGCCATGGAAGTATGGGCACTCTTTGAATCATGAAATTCGAACTTCACTAGCATATCCTCAACGTACTTCCCTTGATGGAGTAAAATTCCTTCTGAGCTTTGACGAACCTGTAGCCCCAGAAACGTTGTCATTTCACCCAACAAACTCATCTCAAACCTCTTCTTCATTATCCCTTCAAATTCAGTGCACAACTCAGCGCTGGTGGACCCAAAAATGATGTCATCAACATAAATCTGGACAAGAATCAAATCTTTTCCGACAATTTTCCGGAACAAGGTTTGATCAATGGTTCCACGCTTGTACCCATGATCAAGAAGATGCTTGGTCAACGTGGCATACTACGATCTAGGAGCTTGGTGTAACCCGTACAAAGCCTTGTCTAGCCTGTAAACATGATCTGGTTTCTTGGAATTAACAAAACCTGGTGGCTGATAAACATAAATCTCCTACTTTACCTCACCGTACAAAAACGCGGTCTTAACATCCATCTGATATACTGTAAACCCCATGAATGAAGCATATGCCAGAAAAATTCTAATAGCCTTAAGTCTAGCCACCGGGGCATAGACTTCAGTGTAATCTAACCCCTCAACCTGGCGAAAACCACAAACTACCAATCGTGCCTTATTACGAACGATAACCCCTGTGTCATCTTGCTTGTTTCTAAAAACCCATCTAGTATCAAGAGCTTCTTTCCTTCTGGCAGTTTAACCAATCTCCAGACCTTCAACTTATCAAACTGATTCAATTCTTCATGCATTGCATCAACCCAACTTGGTTCTTGAAGAGCCATTTCTACATTTTTAGGTTCAATTTGAGAGATGAAACACGAAAACATGCAACTATTTATGTGTCCTGTTTGGCTTCTGGTGGACACTCCCACTTCAAATGGACCTATGACATTTTCAATCGGATGATCTTTCTAAATTCTTGATGGAACTAACTGATCAAAGACATCAACGGTAGTTTGCAGATTTGACAAGTTCTCAATATCATCAACGAGAGGGTTTTTCCATCCAGATGTCGCCATGCTGTGAGAATACGAAGTGCTGGCGACATATTCATTTGGAATTTCATCGGGAAACAAAGTGCTCCCGAAGATCTGACGAATAGAACTCTCCCCCTCAACACCAATTGCATTTTCAGTTGTGTTTCGCGAGCATTCTGGTTCTGGAGTTTTGTTGGACTGATTGTTAGTGGCAGGTGAAGCATTATTCAATTCTGTAACATCATCATCAATCAGTGGAGAAATATGAGATACAGTCTGTGGATTTTCCTTGGCAACTTCCACTGTGGGATCACATAGAGGTTCGGTGCTGATGACCGGAAACACATTGAATGGTTTGAAAAATTCATTGTAGTCAAATAACCAATCGGGACCAACACGAGCATCAGTCTCATTTTCTTCCAGCCAACGAACCTCATAAGACTCTAAAATCTGTTTGGTCGACTTGTTGTAGACTCTGTAAGCTGTATTTCCCACAAACCCAACAAAGTAACACTCATCGGCTGCAGCCCCAAACTTTGGAGTGGTTTCGAGGTTCAGTAATGTGCACGGGCAACCAATGGATCTGACGAATAGAACTCTCCCCCTAAACATCAATTGCATTTTCAGTTGTGTTTTGCGAGCATTCAGGTTCTGGAGTTCTGTTGGACTGATTGTCAGTGGCAGGTGAAGCATTATTCAATTATATAACATCATCATCAATTAGTGGAGAAATATGAGATACAGTATGTGGATTTTCCTTGGCAACTTCCACTGTGGGATCACATAGAGGTTCGGTGCTGATGACTGGAAACACATTGAATGGTTTGAAAAATTCATTATAGTCAAATAACCAATCGGGACCAACACGAGCATCAGTCTCATTTTCTTCCAGCCAACGAACCTCATAAGACTCTAAAATCTGTTTGGTGGACTTGTTGTAGACCCTGTAAGCTGTATTTCCCGCATACCCAACAAAGTAACAATCATCGGCTGCAGCCCCAAACTTTGGAGTGGTTTCGAGGTTCAGTAATGTGCACGGGCAACCAATGGATCTGAAATGTGCAACAGTGGGTTGATGACCGTAAACAATCTCATATGGTGTCTTCATCTTGGATTTGTTGATTATCACCCGATTCTGAACCTAGCAAGCCGTGTTAACCGCTTCTGCCCAAAAGAACAGTGGCAGTTTGGAGTCACACAACATTGTTCTTGCAGCTTCGATAAGAGTCATGTTTCTTCTTTCAGCTACACCATTTTGTTGAGGCATCCGTGGGGCGCTGTATTGACAGAGCACCCCCTTTTCAGAACAGAAATGATTCAAAGTGGCATCTTTGAACTCTGTTCCATTGTCACAACGGATTCCCTTCAGCTTTAGATTCAGTTGATTTTCCATGAGCACAATGAAATTCTTGATTAGATCTGCAGTTTTACTCTTATTTGACAAGAAAAATACCCATGTAAAACGTGAGTAATCATCAGTAACGAGACAATAAGAACTACGAGACACACTCAAAACATGAACTGGCCCGAAAAGATCCATATGAAGTAGTTAAAAAACAGACGCGATGGTATTAATCAATTTTGGCTTGTGAGTTTTTCGATGATGTTTACCCAAAGCACAAGCCACACATTTTTCAACAGTCACAAAATCCTTGATTGGTAAACCACGCACTAAATTATTTTTAACAAGACGATTTAGATTTTCTGTATTAGCGTGACCAAGCCGACGATGCCAAAGCATTGCATTATGTTTTGACACTTTTGAAAACAAACAGGTTATTTCATCAGGAACATTTTTGTTCATGTCATCACATAAGCATTATCTTTTCTTTGTGATCGAACAAGAATCCAGTCTTCTGGTATAATAATACCAGGTTTCAGAATTAAGCACTCCTTTTTAGTAAAATGAGTTGAAAACTCTTTGTCACAAATTTTAACAAGCTCAAAAGACTATGCTTCAATTCTGGAACAAAATTAACATTTTCAAACTTTAAAACACCGTTACTTACAGTACTCTTTTGAGTGATCATTCATTTCTCTCCTCCCACAAAAGACACATACCTGCCATTAAATGTTTGAATGTTGTGCAGCTGGGTAATGTCCCCTGTTATGTGCCTGGAACAACCACTATCAACTTACCAAGGTCTGATGATATTCCTCCATAGTTGTCCCTGCACAAAGCGCGGGATTAGTTAGTTTTAGGTACCCAGTCCATACTTACACTGGGTGACCCCGACTCATCTACAGTTGTCACAGATTGCCATGACATATCCTTTTGATCATCAAAAAAGGAATGAGTAGACACTTTCACCGGAGATTTAGGCAACCATTTATGTTTTTATGATTAGGAATTATAGGTACGAATGATTGTCATGATCTCTGGTGTTTTAGATGTAGATGGAGATGAAACAACCTTCTTCTCCTGTTTTGGTTTAGTGTTAGTGTTCATGTGAGAGTTTGAACTTTGAACACCCTTTCTGACCCTTCTATTAGACATGTTAGGTTTGGCCTGATGAATACTAAACCTGCCAGACTTGTTTCGATCCTAATCATCGTCAAAGGAACTAGCTTGATAATTCTTGAATCCTTGCCTGCACGCATTATGGGGAATGTAAGGCATATTCCTTTGATAAAATCCGTAGTAAGAAACATACGGACGATGTGGACAATTTCTGGCAATATGACCAGGAGTGCCACAATTAAAGCAAGTTTGTCGTTTTATAAAGAATGATTTTGGGCAACTCCTTGTTTGGACTGGTTGTGTGGACCAGTCTGCTTAAATTTTTGAGAGCTCTTGTTCTCCCTTTTGAGCTTATCACCTTGTTTGTCATTAGAGCATCCCTCCTTGACAAATTTAGGTACAACATATTTTGTTGATGTTTTTGAACGTTTAATTTTATTAGAGATCGCATTATTAGAGTTCAAAGTTTCAACCGAATCAACCACACAAGAATCCTTGCTCTTTAAAACAGAGCCCACATAAACAGTCGGAATAACAGAATTTAAGACAGGAAGTTTTAAAGAAACATCAGAAACAAAGTCATTATCAAAATCAAAACTAGGGTCGTCATCCTCATCAGTACACTCCTTCATAATTATTTTTCTGCACATGAAGTAGACACATTAGAATCGTTCATACTTGAAGTAGATTGACCGGCATTCGCAGGGCTTGTCCCATCACCCTTATCTTGTTTACCATACTTCATGTCCTTTATCTTTTCTTCTTGTTCTTTAATGACAGGGGTAGGGACATAATTGTGGTTATACGGTGGGGGAACTTGACTGAATCCTATCCCCTCACCTTCATTTTCTTTCCACCACAGTTGATTTTCAATCATTGAGTTGACAACTTTACTGGAGCCATCGAATTTTTTAAAATTAAATTCAGCCTTTTCAAACTTGCTAGTTAGATTTAAAATTTCTGACTTGGAGGCTTCCAGTTTAGCAGTTAACTCAGCGATTTCTTGTTTAGCATCAAGATGGTGACAACTCTTTATGCTAAAATCAGACTTAAGTTTTTTAATATCCATGTTAAGAGATTCTATTTTGTCTACAAAACCCTTTTCATTTTTCTTAAGTTTAAAATTCTCTGATTTTATTCTTCCATATCTCTACTTAGACTGTCATTATGAAGTTTATACATTTCAATTTTCTCACCACAATTTAAAGAACATGGTTGAAAACGTACCTCAGATGAATCTGGAGAAGTGAAAGCCATATATGCGAACTAAAGTTCCTTGACCTTCTCCTCAGCAGTGTTTTCTTCTTCAGAGTCTTCAACAGTTGCAAAATTTGCAATTTGATTTCCAATGTTAAGCGCAGCCATCTGACCTTCCCAAGAAAATGTTTGAGCAACCATACCTCTTTCACCATTACCCAAACTATCTCCAGCCTCACCCCGAGTATTCCCAACTAGAACTAATTCCCTTTCTGTATTTCCATCCTTAGCTGGATTGGTACATTCACGAGCAAAGTGACCCGGCTCGTGACAGTTGTAGCACTTGAGAGTCTCTTTGTTAAAGCCCACCTTTTGGTTATTAGGCATGTTCCAATTATTTCTACCCGTCCTTTTAGTAAACTTCTTCGCACGGAAGACTTCCATGGAAATCTGCCATGAGATGTCCATTTCTTCAACATCATCGGGATGAATCTGGTCTAGTTCAGCAGTGACACAGGTTGAACCAAGTCTCCGGCCAGAAAAGCATGATAACTGTTCATAAATCCCGCCATTAGAGCTATATTCTCTTGAGCCTCTTTTGGTATGGTGGGAATCTGGCTGACGTTCTGACTTGGAGTGGTTTTACCAGAATCGTTTGTAGACTGACCAAATTTGGTGAAAAATGCTTGAGCTGGATTGGGCGAGTTGGATGATGATGATTGACCTAGAGTGGATGAAAACATCTGGAAGTTTCCCTGTGGTGTTTGTTGAGTAGGCTTGAACAGTGAGAATCTATCTTGAGACATAAGAGCAATGTTAGAAGCAACGTTATATCCTGCAGCACAGTAGGAACTAGCGTGATTTATTGCCCGTTGTTTATCATCCATATCACAGGCTTTAATAGTGGCTATCATTTCAGTCATGCTCATTCTGTTAAGATCCTTGGTCTTTTTGATAACCGCAACATTCATGTCCCAATTTTTTGGCAGAGAGTTCACCAACTTGTTAATTTCTGAGGTTTGTAGAAAGATTCCTGCAGTTCTCATTTCAGTTATGAGAGATATGAACCTTTGAAGTTGGGATTCCAATGTCTCTCCCAAAACATGATTAAATATATTAAACTTTTATCGCAACAGATCTTGGCGACTTCTCTTCATATCCTCATTTCCCTCATAAACTTCTATCAGTGCAGCCCACAATTCCTTAGCTGATTGGAGTTCTCTAAACTGAAGGGCAATCTTAGGTGAGAGTGCCATGGTTAGAGTGGAAAGAGCTTTCTCATCTTCTTCAACTTTGGCAAAGTTATCATCATCATATTGAGCGACTGGTTTCACAAGAACCTCGTCTGAACCCTCCCTTTGATAGATGATCCTTTGAGGTCCCTTCACAATGCTTTTTCAAAATTTTGAATCTTTCATCTTGGCATAGTGTTCGAAACGGAATTTCCATTCACTGAACCCCTCATGGGACAATAAACGAGGTATACGAGTTGCAGTTCCCATGATGGAGTCAAGTTCTTGATGAAGTGACGAGTTGGTTGAGTTACTAGTGTTAGTTAGCTGGGCCATTTCAATTTAGTCCAATTAAATTAAATCCAATTGAAATTTTTGAGTCCAGTTAAAATTCTGTCTAGTAATCCAAGTCCAGGAAGAACAAGCCCAATCCAACTAACTGGGCTGAGGATACGTTAAAACAAATTTACCGAGAACACATATGTTGACCAAAATTTGACCGAAAACTCAAATTGTAACTGAGCGTTGACCGAAAACGTTGGTGTTGACCAAATCTTGACCGAAAACTCAGTCTTTGACCGAGACTTAGCCGAGAACTAGTGTTTCACACCCAATAGTCAAACGGAATGTAACAAATTTCCAAGTAAAGTGGGATTTGGTTTGATTTCCAAATCAAAGCCAAACTTTACCCAAAATTTGATCAATCTTCTTCTCCGATCAGTCTCTCGCCGGAAAACACGTTATAACCACCGTAAATGATATTCTCGAATCGTTGATATCACAATAACGAGCCTGAAAGGTCTAAGGCTCTGATACCAATTATAAGTCCCGAATCTGGATCACTACAATTATGATATCAATATAATAAGTATAGGTGCGGAATACCGATAATTGGTGATTCAAGAACACGAGTTAACAATAAAGAATAACTGATGTGTTGTAAAACATACTTACTTTCCTTATGATTTTATCATGGTTTTTATGCTTAATTGTTTATTTTATGAAAGTATTGGGGGTTAAGTACAATAATTTACAAAGTTTAAATGTTAATTGTAGGTTTATGAAAGATGGTGAAAAAAGAGTTAAGTTGGAAGACTTTAGGGGCCTTTTTGGTCAAGTTTCAAAGCTACAACTCAAGACCCGACCCAAGCCCACAAGTTAGAAGCCTTACATGATATTATATTAAGTTAATTAACTTAATTTTCAGCCATTATCCAGCCCTAAACCGAAATCAAAAAAAAAAACCCTAACTCCTACAACTTACGATCGGCAGCAGCAAAGGAGAAAAGAAAAGAAGCTTGTGGTGGCTATAGAGACGGCTGGAGAGGTAGAAGAACACCAAGGAGAGTCTTGTGCAGCTACTAGGCATCATAAACACTGATAAACTCAGCTCATAAACCCTAAGTAATCACTCATAAACTTTACTTCTTGTTCAAGAACCCTAACTAGTTGAATTGATCTTTTTCTTTGGATTGTTTTGCAAGTAATTGATTGTTTGACTTTGATTTAGTTATTCTTGGATCTTGAATGAGTTTGATTATGTTTATGTTGATGTTTATGATGTTTTACTTGAATGTTAATGGTTGTTCAAACTTAATGAGTAGCTAATCTTGTTTGTTCTACCTAGGTTTGATGAATATTGTTAAGTTTTGACTAGTAATATGGATTGTTAATGATCATGGCTTAAATTGTTAATGTAAAGTATGATTTAATAGTAAATTAGATTGTGTTTAGTGGCTGTGTTTTGTTTGATTATACCTAATAACCTCGTGCTTTAATTAATTGAATCGGTTTTGATTAGTTGTTGCATGTTTAAGGCTCTTTACTTTATGTTTAGGGTTTATTTGCGGGAAGTACAACCGTAGGGATAAGTGGGTAAATTAATTAGATAAAATTAGTTGTGAAACACCTTCTTAGAGACCGAGAGGTGATAAGAAGTAAACTCGTCTCATTACTTTAACGTGTTAGAATTAAGATCGCGCGAAAGCGGGTTTTGTTCTTGTCGGGTTTAGATGTTTGAGCGATTAGTTGGTCTAGTTTAAGTTAAGTTGAATTGTTCCTCTATCCTTGGGTGCGTAGTATTCGTTTCCGTTATGCTAGTGTGTCGGTGAGACCGAGAGGTGAGTCGGCATTAGAACACGTTAATAATTTGTTTTCCCGGCTTGTTCTTAAAATCAACTAAGATAAGTTAGAGTTTGTTAGTGAGACCGAGAGGTGTTCTGACTTTCTTGAGCGAACCTTAGTTGTGTCATCCTTTAGGACCGGTGTCGTGAGAGTTTTCAATCCATCGTCTTGTCATCTCCTTCAATATGATTCTTACCTAGGTAGACGTTTTTATCACTGCAGTCAAAGTTTCCGAAGTTTTGTTAAAAGTTTTCATTTAGTTAAGTTAAGTAGTTAAATTAAATAAAAAAAATCAATTAAATATTTTGGTGAGTCTTGGTTAGAGTTTAGTGATTATAAACGTTTTCACGTGTCTTCGAGTTCGATATCCGGAATTTCCTCATCTGTGCTATACGCGACCGGTACACTTGCCGTTTGTGTGAACTAGGATAGGTTGTTTGGTTTTTAAAGCTTAGTTGTGACATGTGTTTTATTTATATATATATTTTCGCACATCAATAACACAGGATTTCTTCAGAACACACGTATATTAAGAATATGTCGGGTGCTTAAGCACTTACAATACTTGATCACAATAACTAGAAATGAACAACCTTATTCATGATAACATCTACATATAGGGACACCACCAACCTAGCCGGCCCAAACTAACAAAGGCCCACCGAGAACACATAGATGTTCTCGGCTCACATACAAACCCAAAACCCAAGCCCAAACAAAATTAAACTAAATACAAACTAAGCTCAAACCACATAAACTAGGCCCAACAATTCCATTCTTGACGGTCCATCCAACAACAAATAAGCATCAGAATAACTACCAACATATTGTTGTGAAACATTAGGATCAGCTTTAGGAGTTTCCTTAGGAATTGGTTGTTCAACCGTTGGTGTAGATCGAGGAATAGACTTTTGAACAATTGGGGTTTTCAAAAGTTAATCTATCGCATCATCCAAGCTCACTTCAAACATCGGCGTCTTTTCAACACTTTGGTCAACTTTAGAAGTTTCAGGAGTCTGATCTTAAGCAACCCCAACATTCGAATCCTCTAGTTCATAAACCAAAATCAAACCAGATTTAATCTTTTTAGCCATAGGTTGTTGGGTCTTATATTTTAGGCTGACACGTCGAATTAATATGTGGGTGAAAAATATACTGTGTGGTCTCAACCAAGGGGGGATTTCTTGAAGACCAAGTCAGGCTAGACTAGTATAAATAGATGTTTTTATTCATTTATCTAGTTAATTGAGTGTATTGTCTATTGAGTGAGATCTAGGGTTTTATCACTATGAGAGAGTATCCTCCCCGGGGATGAGCTCTCCCGGGGTGGATGATATTTCTTGTGTATGTATGAATGTATGTATTAGTGGTTTATCTTTATGAGAATCATTCGACTAATGATATCATACCACCATTTCTATCTATTGTGTTTCGATTGCAGTTATTCATCCTATTATTGATTGTTAATCGAAACGAACTCTCCACGTCCGTCCATTAGATCTTTTAAAAGTGAATACATGTTCTAGATCGATCCAAGATCCGAGCTCGTTTATCACCATTCGACACGCTTCCGCACCGGGGGCTTGATTCTGTCAATTGGTATCAGAGCGGGTTACCGAATCGTTCTGACTAACCGCTGAATTGATTCAATTCGCTATTAAATCCGCCATGGACGTTATATTTGAAGTTTTCGTGGGTTTTTGCAAGTGTTTGAATGAAATTTGATGATTCGAAGATGTCTTATGTGGATTGAGGTTTGGATTGATGATTAGTTCAAAGATTCAACATTGAATTCACGTTTATATGTTCATATTCATTCAGATCTACTGTTTTCGGTTCATTTTAGGTCAAACTCATTTATATTTGATGTTCTAGACTTGATTATTTGATGAAATTGATGTTAGATTGGTGATAGAATGTTGATTTCTTGATGATTTGAAGATATTAAAATGTTCAATTTCGTGTAGTGAATGTCTAATGTTAGATCTAAGTATTTAGGTTTCGAATGTTCAAAATTTGGGGAAAATCAAAATCAGATTATTATGACCTAATTGATGATTGACAATTTGTTTAGAGGCTGATTGTGATGTGTTTTAATTCTAGAGGCTATGATTAAGTGTTATGATTGTTGATTAATGTTGCGGAATTAAGTGTTCAAAGCCGAGAACTATTGAGTTTGTAATTGTGCAGCTTATTTGTGTGCACGGACAGTTCCTGTTTACTTGTCGTTATTCACGAGTGGATAGGGCTGGAATATTTGTTCAAACATCTGATAATTAGGTGTTCGAGTAGGTAATACAAACATATACCGCAGCTCATGAGTACCTATATGCTTCAATCTTCATGGAAGTTCATAATCAGTTGAGGTTATCAGGTTCATGTACGAACTTATAGAATGTCAGTTGCAGCAACGAAGTTTTTGTTGTTGATTTGATGGTTATGGTGCTACATAATAAGTTCTGTCATGAGCATTTGAAAATTAGGGCTCGAACAGTTAACAATTGCACTGCTGAACAAATGTTTTTGTGGGCAGCTTGGTAATTACTACAGATCGTAAGCGTTGGAAGAATTGTTTGGTTGTTGCGTTAAGTAATGAGAAGCTGCTGCAAGGGTATATTATTAATGTTTGTTGTAAATTTAACGTACTAGCTGCTGTCATGAACAAATAATATGTAGCGAACTGTTACCAGCCTCTCACAAATACATAAGCTAATATGATTATTCTTGTGTTGATTTATTCACGAAATTTGATGCTAAACAGAGTTCGAGTTGATGACCGAAATCAATCACCATTAGATAATGTTGCAGCAAATGATAGCCCTGGTAATTACAACATATTGCATCAGCTCATGATTAAATATTGACTATTTAATAAACAAATACAACATGTGTTCAAGTAAGTTGTCTTAGCAGGTCATAACGAGCAGTTACAAGTTGTTGTTGTAGCTGCATGACTATTTAAGGGTAGTTTAGTAATTTTGCATGGTTACAGGGGCTGTTTGGTAATGCTTTGGTGCAGAAATGACTTTGTGCATAAGTATGTTTTGCTGTTAAAAACGTGATATTAATGTGCTAAAATTGTTGTTTTCAAGCCGAGTATGCTGCTGAATTTATTGCTGATGCTACTTAGTTTAGTGTTGAAATCGCTGTTAAAAAGGGTATTGTTAACGAGCTGATTATGCGCCTGATTTTAGTGCTGATGTAGCTGATTTTAGTGCTGATATTGCTAATTTAGTGCTGAAATGCTGATTTATGTGCTAAAACTATTGAATTTAGTGCTGAAATTGTTGATTTTGGTGCTGAAATTGCGGATAATTTGCTGATTAACGAATTCAAACTGCTAATTTTATTATGTTACTACTGCAGCTGCTACAAAACAGTTTAATCAAGGGCAGTTTCGTCGTTTTGATGTTGTTACAAGTCTTTTGGTGCAAAAAGGTTAAGTGTTTTGATGCTCTTAGCACATAATTTTGACGCCGAGCACGTAATTTTTACCCCGAACTTGTAATCTTTTCAAGCAAACTTTGATTTGACTAACAATTAGATATTTTTTTCGAGCATATCTCTTGCTTGAAAATATTCTAAGCATACGTGCTCATAAAGGAAAATTTCAAGTTTGTGACTCGAGCACACTTTTTGCTCACGAGCATGCTTGGTGCTCGTCAAGAAAACCTTCATGACAAATCACTGCATATCGTTTTACTCTCGAGCACACTTCTTTCTCACAATCATGACTATGGTCTAGCATGCTCGTGAAGGGAAATACGTGTGCTCGTGAACAGAAAGTTTGTGTATGTGAAATATATCAAGTGTTTAGAATAATTTTTGGGATATTTGATGCAGTTGACTTTCTAAAGTCAAATAGGCCAAGATGGAGAAAAGATTTAATATTTGCTTATCCGTTGACTTTTTGACCATGTGCTTTAAATGAAAGATGTTTGCCCCCAAGTATGATTGACTATTTGGAAGAGATTTTTCTGGTCAACTTGGTTGTTGACTGCGTCGGGTCAACAAAAGGCATTTTGGTCCTTTATAGAGACTTTTGAGCTAAAATTGGGCAAAATTAACCAAAACTTCACGACTTCAACAAGGTGCTTACTAGATCAAGAAGGTTGATTTTCCAGATCATTTCATTAGTTGACCAAGTCAAAGATTGTTAAAATTGAAAAGTTTCATGTTTTCACCCACACTTGATTTGAAGACACTTTCATTAAAGACAATTGCAATGAAATTGGGGGAGTAAACTTCTTTGAATTTCATTGCAAATTGGTTGCTTCAAATCAAGTAAAAGGCTCAAGTTATGGATAAGTTGATCAAGATCAATTATCCAAAGTTTTTCAAAGATGTGGAGGATCTTGATGACGTAAACAGATGGACTTTGTCGTCTCAATATCCACACCACAAACGGGAAAAATTGAAGATTATTTGATGATCACATTGAGTGTATTTCCTTTTATGATAACCTTGTTACTTGATGTTGATCATTGACGTTAAAGCCGCTTAAAGTGACATGGAGTTTTTAAATGAAAGACAACAGTCTAAGGGGGAGATTGTTACTTGATGTTGATCATTGACGTTCAAAGCCGCTTAAAATTCGAGGGCATCGGTCTAAGGGGGAGATTGTTGGGTCTTATATTTTAGACCAAAGCAACGAATTAATATGTGGGTGAAAATTTATTGTTGGGTCTCAACCAAGTGTTTTGAAGACCAAGTGAGACTAGACTAGTATAAATATGTTATTCATTTATATAGTTAATTGAGTGTATTGTGTATCGAGTGAGATCTAGGGTTTTATCCCTATGAGAGAGTCTCTTCCCCGGGGATGAGCTCTCCTGGGGTAGATGATATTTCTTGTGTATGTATAAATGTATGTATGAGTGGTTCACAGTTCGACACGCTTCCGCACTGGGGCTCGGTTCTGTCATATGTTTTATACGTTTCATTTTAGGGTGGCTAGACTCTGGCTCACATGTATAACCTTTTTCAAACTTCTTCTTTGAACGCCTCTCCTTTACCCTCATTTCATACAATGCACGAGGATTAGCCAATATCCTTCTTCTAGTTTTAGAATCAGACTTTGTTTCCTCACCATTTGGATCTACATTATGTTCAGCACCAACAGCAAGTGGTGTTGTGAAACTGGAGCAGGAGGTGTGTCTTGTTCAATCTTAACTTCACGCTTTCTCTTCCTCTTGGTCTTTTGAGATCCCTCAGCACCATCAGCAAGTGTGGCCTCAGTTTTTACACACCATCAACTCCCCCCTATCGGCAAGAACTTCTACATACGAACAAGCTCATTCTCCTTATCAGAATCGTTTTCATCCTTTCTCTATTTGTTATTAGTAGTTACAACATAATCAGGATCTCGTAGATGTCCAAAGATAGCACGATACACAAGAATTTCTTCCTCAGACCTTTTCCTGTAAGACCTCAACTTGGCACACCCATTTATAGACATGTGAGGCAATTTTTTTCTACTCCAGCGTTGACAACCTCAGGGAATTGATTATCAACAATCAGTTGCATGAAACACGGGTGAATCAGCCACTTACTCTCTAAATACATCTTCATATGTTCAAATATAACTTTAGAAAAGTTATATTTCAAGTTCAAGCACAGAGCAGTCATCATACAAAATTGATAGTCTAATATCACCGCATACCCTCCTTTACGATGACCCAAACAATGAACAATCACATGAACCAAGAATTGAACGGCCTCGATAATCCAGTTTTCAAGTAAGCAACCTGATTCAAATCATTCTGATAACCCATTCTTAATAAGCAACCCTTAACCATCTTTTCATCCAAAGCAGCCAGGTCAGTCGACTCATCACCTATCTCCAAAACATCACGTCATACTTGTTCTGATAGGATATTCTCCTTCTTTTGCACCATAGACTTGATACACTCTTCCTCAAGCTTAGCATTCTTTTAGAATTCTTCTACAATCTCCTTTACTACAATGGTGTTTGCCGTAATTTCCTTGTAAAATTCTTTAACGTTGAAAGAAAGGAAATATAGGTCTGAACGGCTCCATATGGTTACTCATTCCATCCAAAAATGCACAAATATTATGATTCACGTAATAATCTTTTACATCCTTCACCATATGCACATACAAACTGTTGGGTTTTATACAAGTTTATCAAAGTCAAGTTAACCATATTTAACTAGAAAAACGCAACGGAAGCTAAGATTTTAAATCTTGTTATGGACATACCAATATGTTAATACTAAAACCCAATGAACAAGGATCAAAATTACAAGAACAATATGCTCACAAAATGTAAATTGTACCTTCTTCTACCTTTAGAAGAATAAGTAAGATGTTGAAGATGATGTTGGATGAATGGCAAGCCTCCAAAGAAGAAGACCTCAAGATAGTGATACCCCAAGCTTTTGTGACAACACCAAGTGATTGCTAGGATTTAAGAACACTTAAACAAGCTCACCAAGCTCTCCCAAAATCCCCTCTTTGGCCGTGAGTTTTGGAGGAGGAAGAGAGAGTTTTTGTTATTTTTCTTTCAACTCACTTGAATTCAAAAATAACAAAAAGAGGATTAATTTGCATGTCTTTTGATTGGAGGTCTATATGGAGGTTGTCAACACAAAAGGACAAAATATGTTTGGACAAAACTACCACCCACATGGGTGGCCGGTTTTACCTTTTTTTTTTTTTTTTTTTTTTTTTTTTGTGTTTTTGTTTTAACCATTTAAAACATCTCCTAATTATTTTATAAAACTTATTTTATAAAATGTACATGCATTTACATAATTATTTAACCAATTAAATAATTAATTTATATAAACAAATTACCCAGATAATTTATTTAAATCCTCAACTGTGTTTGTTTAGAAAACCAATTTTCTAAACACGTAGTGTTCGGTATTCATTTAAATGACCAACTCATTAAAAGAATACATTTGGTGTCGTCTAGCTTGTTATTGGGTATGACCCGACTTGGATCAAACACAGTTAGCCACATTAGTATAAGTATGTGTCTCGGGCATACGTAATTCCAACAATCTCCCACTTGCACGAGATACATAGAAAATTAATGCAAGTGGTGAATACCGCCTAACAACAGTTCACCACCCCTAATGTGTTTGACGAAGTGCCATTCAATAACATCATCCCTTCAAGTCCCTTACTTGATATGATTTAGGTGAATCTATCATTATATCCCTTCGTTGCTAGATGTCATGTTGGATCTAAGAGACATAGGTGATCATTCTCTTTACAATTCAACTTTATCAGGCCTTAGACATCTAAACTCTCAACACATAAGAGGAACAAATTCCGTCTTGACTGTATACGCCTCTCACTATCACTTTATACTCCACCCGAGCTCATCCTTATGTACCATCTTTTACGAATAGCGAAGGGGAGAGTCAAAGTGTAATACTCGGTGAAAATCAAGACCCAATATACATCTCAGGTCTAAGGATAATATGAAATTCTCCTTTACTCAAGATTACTAATGATCAAGTCAATCGACTCCATGTAGTAATATTGAGAGCGGGTCAGTCCAATATTTGTATCCCACAAATATCTATGAACTTTGGCAGCAAACCTATGCTCCATATTCATTCCTTATGAATAACCACCAATCCTTAGTTCATAATAGTCTTGCTTCATATTTGTTCCCACAAATGTGATCGACTACGGACTTTTAGAATAAGATAACTTATTCATGGATTAAACATGCAAAATTAGAATTTAACTCAAGATTCCATAATCATATAAAAGAGTTAAATTACAAAAGTCTTTTAAACTTTAATACAAAATAGATCAAATCCAATTACTAGAATATCGAAGTCCTAAGCCACTCGCATGACGCTCATGTTTCGGTCTTTCTAGGAGCTTCGTGAATGGGTCCGCAAGATTTTGATCAGTTCCAACTTTGCGAATACATATCTTTCCCTTTTCAACTTCATCCCTTATGTAGTTGAATCTCCGCTCTATGTGCCTTGTCTTTTGGTGCGAACGAGGTTCCTTGATTTGTGCAATCGCACCCTCGTTGTCACAAAAGATTTCTAGGGGGTCTTGAATGGTAGAGACCACCCCTAGATCAGTAATGAATTTCTTCAACCATGCAGCTTCCTGAGCTGCCAATGAAGCGGCGATGTATTCTGATTCTGTAGTGGACAATGCTACCACTTCCTGTTTTGAGCTCTTCCAAGAGACAGCTCCTCCATTAAGAGTGAACACATACCCAGATTGTGATCGAGAATCATCTCGATCAGTTTGGAAGCTCGCATCCGTGTAACCTTTTATAGCGAGTTCCTCCTCACCAGATCCATATATCAGAAACATATCCTTAGTTCTCCTAAGGTATTTCAATATGCTCTTAACAGCCATCCAATGACTGTTTCCTGGATTCTGTTGGTATCTGCTTGTCATGCTCAAAGCGCATGACACATCCGGTCTAGTACATATCATCGCATACATGATGGATCCTATAGCAGAAGCATATGGGATTTGTTTCATCATCTCTTGCTCACCCTTTGAGCTTGGACATTGATCTGAACTCAATACGGTCCCTCTTTGAATAGGTACAAAACCTTTCTTGGAGTTTTCCATCTTGAACCTTTTCAAGATCTTATCAATGTATGTACTTTGGTTCAAACCTATCAAGCGCCTTGACCTATCCCTATAGATCTTTATTCCCAAAATATAGACAGCTTCACCAAGATCCTTGATGGAAAATCTACTTCCAAGCCAAGCCTTAACGCTTTCCATGGTTGGAATGTCATTTCCAAATAGTAGAATGTCATCGACATACAATACTAAGAAGGTAATTATACTCCCACTAGCCTTCTTATACACACAAGCCTCATCAGCATTCTTGATGAATCCAAAATTTTTGATTTCTTCATCAAAACGATGATTCCAAGTTCTAGATGCTTGTTTCAATCCATAGATTGATTTCTTTAACTTGCATACTTTATTAGGATGTTTCGGATCGACAAAACCTTCAGGCTGAACCATATAGACATCTTCCTCAAGATATCCATTTAGGAAAGCGGTCTTGACATCCATTTGCCAAATTTCATAATCATAATGTGCAGCTATGGCAAATAATATCCTAATAGACTTTAGCATTGCGACAGGCGAAAAAGTTTCATCATAATCAACCCCTTGAGTTTGAGTGAAACCTTTAGCTACAAGTCTTGCTTTATAAGTATCCAAGTTTCCATGCATATCAGTTTTTCTTTTGAAAACCCACTTACTTCCAACAGCTTTGGAGTTGAGTGGTGGTTCAACCAATTCCCAAACTTGGTTGTCATACATGGATTGCATCTCAACGTTCATGGCTTCAAGCCATTTGTCACAATCATTCTTGGACATTGCATCACGGTATGTGGTTGGTTCATCCGAATCTACCACGTAGCATCCTTCTACAAAAAATCCATATCTTTCGGGTGGATTGCTAACTCTACCAGATCTGCGAACGTTTTGTGTGTTTTGATCAACCACTTGATCTCTTTCAACAACCTCTTGTTGAGTGCTAGTATCAACCAATTGTGTATCATCTTGTGATTCTTGATCCTCATCAAATTTCACTGTTCTACTATTAGTTCCTTCCTTAAGGAACTTAGTTTCCAAGAACTTACCCTTTCGAGCAATAATAACATTTTGCTCACTAGGATCATAAAAGTAATATCCTAAATCATCTTTAGGATAACCTATAAAGATACACTTAGTGGATCGGACTTCTAATTTGTTTGGGGTGTATTGCTTTACATAAGCTTCACAACCCCAAACTCTTAAGAATGATAGCGATGGAGCCTTTCCATGCCATACTTCAAAAGGTGTCTTCTCCACTTTCTTGGTTGGAGCCATATTCAATATGCGAACAGCGGAAAGTAAAGCATAGCCCCAAAATGATAGAGGTAAAGTGCTTCTAGCCATCATCGATCGAACCATATCTAATAGGGTACGATTTCTCCTTTCAGACACACCATTATGTTGTGGTGTTCCAGGTGGAGTAAGTTGTGAAATAATTCCACAATTCTTAAGATGATCTTGAAAAACACCACTTAGGTATTCACCTCCTCTATCACTACGAAGTACTTTGATTGTGGTCTTGAGTTGTCTTTCTACTTCAGTTTTGAAGTCTTTGAACATTTCAAAAGCTTCATCTTTGTGTTTCAATAAGTACACATAACCATATCGACTATAATCGTCAATAAAGGTAATGAAGTATCTTTCACCATTCCTAGTCATTGGTCTAAAAGGACCACATACATCCGAATGTATGATACCCAATAATTCTTTTGACCTTTCAAAAGTCTTATTAAAGGGTTGCTTTGTCATTTTGCCTTGTAAACAAGATTCACATACATCAAATGAATCAAACTCATTGGTTTCTAGAATACCACTCTTGCGAAGAGTTTGCATGCGATTCTTGCTTATATGTCCAAGGCGACAATGCCAAAGATAGGAATCACCCAAGTCCTTCTTGAGTTTCTTGGTGTTGACATTATACATTGAACTACTATGTGACATACCACTTTGATCTATTTCATATATACCATTCATGGGTATAGCTTTAAAATAAAATATGCCATTCATCAAAACATGAATATCATAATCAATAAACTTAAGATCAAAGCCACATTGTTTTAAAAGGGACACGGAAATAATGTTTCTCCTTAACTTAGGAGCATACAAAACATTTTTCAAAATTACTTCCAAACCACTTGGAAGCTTTAACATGTAGTCTCCTTGAGCTTGGACTTCAACTCTTGCTCCATTGCCCATAAAGAGACTAATGTCCCCTTTGTTGAGTTGCTTACTTCTTTTGAACCCCTGCAACAAATTGCAAATGTGAGTTCCACATCCGGTATCAAGTACCCATGTATTTGAAGAAATAACATTTAGTTCAACATATATAGTAAAGATAATACCTGAGGTTTGCTCCGCATCCCTCTTATCTTTTAACGCTTTGAGATAGGTCGGACAATTTCTTTTCCAATGACCTATCTCTCCACACTCAAAGCATGGATCTTGCGTCGCAACCTTTTGCTTCTTTTCCTTCGGTTTGTAGGGCGTGATGGCTTTCCTTTTTCCCTTTCCTTGGACGTGGCCCTTGCCCTTAGCAACACTTGCTTTGGGGTTGGAGTTATGTCCCCTTTTGCCTTCATTGATTGTTAGAACGGGTAAAACCCTTTTACCCATTCCCGCTTCGGCCGTTCTTAGCATTGCGTGAAGCTCACCAATGCTTTTGTCCCACCCGTTCATGTTATAGTTCATGACAAAGGTTTCAAACCTTTTGGTCAAAGAGTTGAGGATCAAATCCGTAGCCAACTCATTAGAGACGGGACAATTCAACCTACGAAGCTTTTCAATGTAGCTTTTCATCTTTAGGACATAAGATGAGACGCTTTGGGTTTCCTCCATACGACATGCATGAAACGCTCGAACCGTTTCGAAACGTTCCGCTCTAGCTTGTTGAAGGAACATTTCCTTCAATTGAGTTATCATGTCGTATGCCCCATGATGCTCGAAATCCTTTTGGATTTCGGGAATCATAGTTCCCAACATGAGGCAAGAGGCTTGCACCGAATCTTTGGTGTACTTAACCCAATCGTAATAAGCCTCCTCATCTTCCACGTTAGGCTCGTCGGGAATGGGATCGTCTAAGACATATGATATCTCTTCTTGCTTGAGAACTATTCTCAAGTTGCGATACCAATCCATAAAGTTATTATGGTTTAGACGATCCTTTTCAAGGATGGTTCTTAAGGATAGGTTACGGGTGTTATGGGTAGAGGTGTTTGCATTGTTAGCGGCCATCTACAAAATTTAACAAAGTTCTATTTTAGTATTATAAACAATTTAATTATTAATACCCTTTTATTCCAAATTTTTAAAATAATAATTAAATTCTAGAATCCAACGATAAATCAAATTTCGGTTAGGTGACCTTTATCCCGTTATTTGATTTAACAAGGTAGTCATCCTTGACAATTGCAACCCTTTGCAACTTCTAGAGGTATGGGACCATTCGAAATCCTTATTTCGTGTTGGCATGTTTATCCCATCAACACCATTGGACCCCATGCTTAGGTGACCTTTATCACATGGTTTCCAATTCAAGTCGTCCTACTTGTATAAACATGTAAGATTAACATACAAGTGGTTAGGTGACCTTTATCCCACAATTATGTTAATATTACCTTAAGTATATTAGTTTGCTCTAAAATGGTTAGGTGACCTTTATCCCATTTAAAGTTTCCTAATACGTTAAGTGTCTTACAAAAGGATGGTGTTAGACTTGTTTCCTTGGTAATTATGAAAAAGGGATTTTTAAGTTTTCCAATATTCTAGTTTGAAAAACATTATGCCATATCCTAACATGCATTTAGTAATATGGCGATTTTGAAAACCAATTTTCAAGGTTCTAGTTATAATAAAACCAATTTTATTATATGTGAGTAATCGCTTAGTTTTAATAAACCCATTTTATTAACTAATTGACGCGATATTACCAAATATATATTAGAACCCGTTTTATGCTAGTTGTCGTTCCTATGTGACGGTTTGGATATCCTAATATCTATCAACCACACATTACATAAAGTAAAACAAACAACCAAGCATACATGCAAAATATAGTCATAACCGAGAACCGCTAAGTTTGACCATACTTGTTAGCCGAAACAAGTATAGGTCATAAGTCTCACCTAAGGGACAAAACATGACACAAGGATGGAATGTTGACTCCCACTTGACCTTGCATCCAAATGCTTCAAGTATCCTTTCCAAGTTGTTGTGTTCTTGTTGGGCTTGTAAATGGGCTCAAAACTTCCAAAAGTCTTCTTGGGCCCAAGAGTGAAATTTATGGGCCTAATGGGCTTGAATCCCATGATGGGCCGGTGAGGCCCAACAAGCCCAAAATTTCGGTCCAAGGCCCAAATCCACCAATTCTTGCATCTTCAATTTTTTTTTTTTTACAAAATGTATCCTAATACATATTTTTCTAAAAAAAAGAAAATGCAACTAATCTATTTATTACAAACCAATTTATGAATAAATAAATTACACAAGCCTAAGATTATGAATTATTACAACCATATTGAATAATAAACATAATCAACATACACAAACAACACATCCAAGGTCTAGGTTTCGGTTATGACACAATCAAACATACCAAATGTTCTAAGCATGCAACCTAAGCAACCAATGCCCAAGTACCCAAAAAAAAACGGCCCCCCCCCCCAAGAGGCTACGGCCCAATTTTTTATTTTTTTTATTTTTTTTTTTTATTTTCAACATCCAAATGTTAATAATGGTTTCCTAAGATCTTTGCATGCATGTCAAGATCTTACAAAACCATGGGGTAAAATCCACCAAAATTTCGGACCCCTTTTTCACCCATGAAAAACCCGAAATCTATGAACATGCAAGGAGCATAAGTCCTTGTAACCGGCTCTGATACCATTGTTGGGTTTTATACAAGTTTATCAAAGTCAAGTTAACCATATTTAACTAGAAAAACGCAACGGAAGCTAAGATTTTAAATCTTGTTATGGACATACCAATATGTTAATACTAAAACCCAATGAACAAGGATCAAAATTACAAGAACAATATGCTCACAAAATGTAAATTGTACCTTCTTCTACCTTTAGAAGAATAAGTAAGATGTTGAAGATGATGTTGGATGAATGGCAAGCCTCCAAAGAAGAAGACCTCAAGATAGTGATACCCCAAGCTTTTGTGACAACACCAAGTGATTGCTAGGATTTAAGAACACTTA
The DNA here is from genome assembly GCF_021521415.1 of Bidens hawaiensis. Taxonomy (NCBI): domain Eukaryota; kingdom Viridiplantae; phylum Streptophyta; class Magnoliopsida; order Asterales; family Asteraceae; genus Bidens; species Bidens hawaiensis. The sequence goes on from NW_027499379.1 coordinate 97,862, forward strand.
AACAAGCTCACCAAGCTCTCCCAAAATCCCCTCTTTGGCCGTGAGTTTTGGAGGAGGAAGAGAGAGTTTTTGTTATTTTTCTTTCAACTCACTTGAATTCAAAAATAACAAAAAGAGGATTAATTTGCATGTCTTTTGATTGGAGGTCTATATGGAGGTTGTCAACACAAAAGGACAAAATATGTTTGGACAAAACTACCACCCACATGGGTGGCCGGTTTTACCTTTTTTTTTTTTTTTTTTTTTTTTTTTTGTGTTTTTGTTTTAACCATTTAAAACATCTCCTAATTATTTTATAAAACTTATTTTATAAAATGTACATGCATTTACATAATTATTTAACCAATTAAATAATTAATTTATATAAACAAATTACCCAGATAATTTATTTAAATCCTCAACTGTGTTTGTTTAGAAAACCAATTTTCTAAACACGTAGTGTTCGGTATTCATTTAAATGACCAACTCATTAAAAGAATACATTTGGTGTCGTCTAGCTTGTTATTGGGTATGACCCGACTTGGATCAAACACAGTTAGCCACATTAGTATAAGTATGTGTCTCGGGCATACGTAATTCCAACACAAACAACCAATCATCATGTTAGAAATTTATATAGAAAATTTAACAGTTTTAAAATTTTTCTAAGTGTACTTTCTGTATAAGTAAATGAACAACGTATATGTCTTTCAACGTGTAAGTAAAGATTAATGTGTAAGTTTCATTTAACATGTAAGACGTGTAAGTCATTAATAGAGGATATGTCTTATGAACGAATAAGTTTAATTTAAACGTATAAGTCCATTAACGAATATGGTACTTAACCACGTGTATGTTTTATGTGAGTATACGTCACTTAAACGTGTAAGTGCAATGGATGTATAAGATTTCCAAACTTATAAGTTTTAGACCTTATATGTTGTATAAGTCCAAAAGACTTACACGCCGTATAAGCTACTATGAACTTATACGTTCAAAATCCAAACTAGGTCAAAATAATGTGTCCAAACCAAACATCAACTGAGTGTAAAACATGGACAACATGGTCAGTTTAAACATAGATAATGTCCGTAGATCAAAACCCCTATGATATTTTCTCCAAAACAAGTCCAATTTTGTTCAATTAGGTTCTTCACTGTTCATCACTGTAAAATCAAACAAATCCAACAGATTAACAACAAATGTTTACCTTCAATCACTCAGGTGGTGTCCAAATCACCCACAAGAGTTTACAATCTCAAACAAACAAGTTACACAGTAAAAGATCAAGAACAAAGTTCATGACGTATATGTTCTTCTGATAGCACGTATAAGCAGATAATGAACAGACAAGCATATAACATCCATATATATACCATACACTTATACGCCCATATGGATCTTTATACGCCGTATAAGTCATAAAAACTTATACGCCGTATATGTTGAAGACTTATACGTTGTTAAACCTAAAACAACGTTTAACCGACAAGTTTCACACTTTTGAACCCAATCAAGTCCAAATTAATGACCTTGATGAATCCACTTGAAATTTAATCCCAATTTTGAAAGTTTTTGACACAAACAACCACTCGATACAGATTCTCAGATGTCCAAACCTGATTAACCATTCACCAAAATAGAATATAATACATAAATGTAAATCTTTTTGGATTATAAATGAAAGTAGTAATCAAAACAAAAAACTATTTACAAAAACTAATATATGAACAATAAGAAACATATTTTTGTGAGTTGAGCAAGGAATCATATTGATCTATCCGTTCTTCCATCATGGTTTTAAAATTCATCTTTATTATGTCTGATATTAAGTCAGTCATTGGTATTGTTGTCCACTTAAACTCTTAAACAAAAGATTTAGAGACGTCAGTGATACAATTAAGGTTCAGTTAAGCACACAATATCATATAGTGATCAGATTATAATCTTGATTCAGGCTTACTTTGATATTTACCATGTCACCCCAACTTGACTTAAACCGTAGAACTAGCATATCAAAACATTTTAAATTTTTTTATTTGGAAATCTTAGCAATAATGTTCCACAACAAGGCATACCCCCGTTATCAAGCAATACCCTACGTTTCCTATACCATGGATGAGTATGCACGATTTCATCTGTCGGCTTGCAGACATTGTGTCCCTTGGGCTCCGTTTCTAACTGTATTAAGAAGCACACAATGGAGGAACAATGTATATCTAACAGTGTGTTTGGTCAAGTCAGTAGTGTAGGTTATACAAAGTACAAAGTGATCAAGTTTAATGACGTTTCAGGGTTCGCTCTTTTAGCACCATTTATATATATTCACCGAAATGAATACCTGGATGATAAACCACATAAACACCCAATGGCTCCAGAAACCTAAAGCATCCCATACACCGTTGAAGTGTAGATTAAATACTAGATTCTTAAAACATTTTTATGAACACTTTATTTTTGTTGATCTACTAAAATATAAGGCTTGAGTATGACAGGCTATTACATTTCAATTTGGTTAGTTAGGTTTATATCACTTATTCTCTTACTTGTTTGTTTAAAAGCCTACCAATGCACCGAACATTAAGCAATAGACTTATATACTAAGTATTACCGGTACTTGGAACAAGAAGATCAATGTACTATCATATTCCTTTATGCTTCAAAACTCATTTTGAGGAGCATTTTATATTGTTTTTGTATTTTTCTCATTTTTCAATGTTTTTTGAGTTATATGCTTTTTCAAATGTTTTTGAATTTAAAGATTTTTGAATATTTTTGCATTTTTAAAACCATATCTCCCCCTAAAATCAAAAACTATTTACAAAATGTTCAAAGAAACGTGACCTTAATGAATGGTTATACAACGTCGGAATCCATAACCTCGGGATCACTCTCTTTTCCACGTCCCAAATTCTTAATACCATTAAGCCCCAACAAATACAAAAACCTATTTTTATTGAAAGCTTTAGTAAGATAAATTGAGTATTTTAAAAATATAAATGTAATAATAATTTTCTAATATATAAAAGTAATGGGGTAATAGGTTCTGTGGTTAATCGCGGACGAGTTAGGTTGCCTTGCAAATTTGCTTATCGATTAAGGTACGAATTATGTGGTTTTTTACTTGTAGCATAAATCTTGTTTTCAACATTCTTATAGTGTACGGGTTTCGTGGCCTTGCACTGGTAGCGTCATATTGTTTCTTCGTTTTCATAGTATATGGGTTCTTGATTCATTAAATCGTATCGTGATGTCATACATTCATTTCATAGTATCGTGTCACCGTCAACCGTTATTAAATAGTTGCTCTATATATCGCAAATTGTCATATTGATCATTGTTTATTTGATAAGTGAAACTATTATGCATGCGATAGAATATATTTTATCGCACTCATTATCGCATGTTCCTAATAGGCCATTGTGCATTGACTGATTGTTATTGAGACATATTATATTGATATTGACCATTGTTATCGAATTTTATTTGACCTCAATACCCAAGCATTTATCCACCTATAGGGACGTAGGGCGTATATCGAGGCACCTTTGACATGCTCTATCTGTGGCGAAGCGATTAGTCCACAGCGTCTCTAATTTATTGTGCGATGAGAGCATATACTGATTACTGAGAGGCGTAAGGATCGATCCTAGGTAAATTGTTACTGGAGTGAGGTGGTTAGGTGTGTGTGTCCACATTCCTATCTCACTTAATTATTGGTGCATTGGTCTGCAGCTAATGTACATATTGTTATTGTTATTGTTACTGTTACTGGCTCACATGGGTATTTCTATAGTAGATTATTATTGTACTGATTCATAACTGATCGTTCTGCGTATTGTTAGTATCACCAGCTCGTAGACTGTACTTGTTTTTCCTGTGATCGTTTGTTGTATTGCATCGTTCTTCCTCGTTTGTTATTGTTTCCTCCGTTACTGGGCAATTTTTGGCTCATCTGTGTTTCTTTGTTTTGTATTTTCTTTAATTTGTTACAGGTACTCAAGGGAATCAGGGGAACGTGTGATAAGAGAGTAAAAGTAAAAGTCTAGAAATTGGAAAATTGGGAACTTAAATAATTTATTTTCAGTCAAACAACTTTAATTATTTTCATTGTCAACGATTTTGAACCTTTTTGGTATTGAATGATTTTAAACTTTTGAATTTGGATTTTTATGTATCGTATCGAGTGACACGTCGGCCCTAACTGGGCTGGGGTGTTACATCAACCTTCTCCCTAGTGGGATAAGAACCGATTCCATGATTAAGAGGAATATGAGTGTTGATCGGCGTTGAGTCAGACATATTGAACTTCTCTAGGATATCCTCGACATACTTTGTCTGGTGAATAAAGACACCATCAGACAGTTGTTCGACTTGTAAACCCAAGACAAACTTCAATTCTCCCATTGCGCTCATCTTGAACATTGATTTCATTATATCCTCAAATTCCTTACACAGAACATCGTTTGTCGACCTGAAGATGCTCTCGTCAACATAGACCTGGACTATCAATAAATGACCATCTACTTCCTTTTTGAAGAGTGTACAATTGACGGTGCCACGAACAAAGCTATTGTCTAACAGGTGTTGAGACAATGTTTCATACCAAGCTCTCAGGGCTTGATGTAATTCGTAAAGAGCTTTTTCGAGCAAGTACACCTTGTCTTTGTGGATCGGATCGACAAACCCCGGTGGTTGTCCCACATAGACTTCTTCACCCATTTTTCCGTTTAGGAAAGCAGACTTTACATCTAACTGGTAAACCTTAAATCCTTTCGAAGATGCAAAAGCTAAAAAAAAATCCGATTGCTTCAAGTCTAGCCACGAGAGCACAAACTTCATTATAGTCGATTCCTTCCCTTTGATTAAATCCAAGAACCAAAAATTGAGTTTTGTTTCTTACAATGATTCCATTTTCATCCCGTTTACACTTGAAAACCCACTTGGTATTTATACACCTCCTACATTGCATTTACCCAGCTTTCTTCTGTCAAAGCTTGCTTATATGTTTTTGGCTTGATTTTCGAGATAAAACATTTAAATGAGAACCAATTTTAAAGAGGAGTGACTTGTGAATAGTAACAACGAAGGTTTTCAATTTGACTTCGAGTTTTACTCCAGTATTAAGTTCACCAATAATGTTCTCTTCCAGGTGATATGACAATGTTCGAGGAGTAACTTCAATAGGAACCACCACATCAGTTGGAAGATTATTGACATTTTCTTCGCCAACCACTTCATCAGAAATAGTTGTTGGTTGAACCAAGGACTCAATCACATCATCGTGATCCTTACCATCATCATCAAAGGAAGGTGTAGCTAGTGTATATTCAGAAAGGTCAACAACATCCGGTGATGGGTCATCAATGAAGAGTGGAACTTCTTGTGTTGTATTTTCTTCACTAATTCCTTCACCCAAATGTTGTAGAAATAAAAGTGTGGCGACTTCATCAGCGATTTCCACTTCAGGAAATGAGAACCAACTCCACAAGCTCTCATAATCAAACATCCACGAATCGCCCCTTCTTGAATTGGAGTAGCAAAACGTTGACAATCAACATGTTGCACTTGAACAATCATGTTAACGCTAGGTTAGAAAACTCATCGTAATGGACTAGCATAACCAACAAAGTATCCCTCCACAGACTTAGCACTAAATTTACCATTAGGATCAAGAACGGTACATTGTGATCCAAACGGCTCAAGCCACTTCATGTTCGGTTTTCTTCGATTAAGCAACTCGAAACAAGTTTTGTCGTACTTCTTTACCATTAGAGCGCGGTTGAGAGTATAACAAGCTGAGGCAACTGGTTCTGACCAAAAGCTAACTGATAGTTTAGAGTCAGCCAACATAGCCCTTGTTTTCTTAATCAAAGTCCTATTCTTTCGTTCAGCAACTCCACTCTATTGTGGATTATAAGGAGCACTGAATTCATGTAAAATTCCACGCTTTCGCAGTATTGAAGCATTGGGTTGTTCCTGAATTCGGTACCATTGTCGCTTTTGATTCTTCTGATTGACATATTATATAACATCTCTTTTTTGCTGAATAGAATCATTAAGTTGTCGAAGGTCTCGTCTTTCGACTCAAGAAACATCACCCATGAGAAGCATGAGTAATCATCAATAACCACCAAGCATTTAAGTTTAACAGTGATACTTTTGACATTCACATGACCAAATAAATCCATGTGTATCCTCTTGAAAGGTAAGCTGATTGAGTTAAAAGACTTCGTCGGGTGAGATTTCTTCTTTAATTTTTCCTTCTTACAACTCAAACAATCGGTACTCAAATGAAACCCTTTGACATTTAATCCTTCAACATGTTGGTTGTGAACTAGATAGTTCATCATACGAACGTTGATGTGACCCATCCGTCGATGCCATAACATTGATTCCTTTTCTGATGCCTTGGTGACAAAGCACTGAACAGTCCCTTGATTCGATGATGCTATACCCATATTTAGAACATATAGATCATTCTCCCTTGGTGCCTACATCAGTATCTTGAATCCTGGCTTCAGAATCAAACATTCTTGACTAATAAAGTGAGTAGAAAAACCTTTGTCACAGATTTGCGAAGTACTCAATAAATTATTCTCCAACTCAGTGATGTAATTCACATTTTCAAACATCACCTTCCAATTTGACAAAGTATCCTCATCTACTATCTAACCACCTTGATTTCCTGCAAACCCCACATATCCTCCCTGAATAGATTTAACATTCTTGAGTATATGGAGAGTTCCAGTCTTGTGTCGAGGGGCTCCGCTATTCATAATCCAGCGTGAGTGATTGGATCTTGGAACCCCTACAAAATTATGCGATTAGTGAAACAAAGAAACCAAAGCCTTCTTGGTCTTGGGTTGTCACACCCCGATCAAAGACGGCGGAACATGCTGGGGCGTAACGTATTGATTGGACAGTAGCTCAAATAACATTAATTAAAGTGATAGTTATTATTTAATTTCATTAACATTAAATCAAGTACACAATGACAATAATTAAATCAAATAATATCATGAATAGATATCCTAAGGTCAAACTATTATCTTAAATCTTGAATAATATCAACTACTTGTACCTGTAACATGTATGAAAATAGAGTTTTTCAACACGAATGTCGGTAAGAATACATAAATACTTATATATATATCATAATTCATATGTAAATGATGAATATTACAATTCTTATGAAAATGTAAACAACTAAATAGATGTGGACCCATTCTTAATGATACGAAATCAAAATACTTGGGTAAATGTATGATCATACTAGATGGGGATAGATGAGGATGAGATACCAATCACCAAATATAAAATAAACAATTAAGCACATAGAGCATTATCATAGAGTATGCAATAATCACAGATAAAACATATATTGAACTGTGTTTTGAATAGGTGTGTAAGTGAAAATGAGTAATTTAAATAGGGTATACATGTCACCCCCAAAATTTAAAAGATGATAACGGGGGATATGTAAACTCACCTTAACGAGTGGATTAACGAAGATGATGTTGGAATACCGTATGCCCGAGACACATAATTAGGTTAATGTGGCTAGCCGTGTTTGATCCAAGTCGGGTCATACCCAATAACGAGTTAGACACATACCAATTATGTATTTGTTAAGATAAGATCTATAAGACAAATACAGAACACAATACATTCAGAAAATCGGGTTTCTGAATACTTACTTGAAAGTGTTAAATAAATTAATTGGTTAATTTATTTATTCAAATAATTATTATTGGAATGATTATTTAACTATATGATCTTTTGTAAAATGGTTTATAAAAGATGGGGTGTTTATATATTTTATAAAGTATAAAATAAATAAAAAAAAAAAAAAAAAAAAAAAAAATTATATATTGGGGCCGGTTTTGGGTGGGCCCCACACCCCACTAACTTGGTCAAAATCATTAACATGCAAAAGATGGAGGTTGAGTGTATAAGTGTTTATATCTACCTAACCATGCATTCTTGGGTGTGATGATGATGAAGACCCTTTTTAATAACTTTCAAGTAAACAAAAACATACAACTCTTCCTTTCTTTCTTTCTTGTTTACGGCCAAAAGGAAAAAGGAAGGGCTCGGGTCTCGTTTTTCCGTGTTCAAGCTTCCTAGCATAGCTCGGTGTGTGTTGGAGGCTCGGGGTATATTCCGTTTGAGGGTTTTCCTTTGAAAGTCTAGTAGCATCATCATCATCTTCTTCAACCATCTACTAAACTCTTAAAGGGTTAAGATTGTAAGTATTTATATAGCTTTGATTGTTTAGTTGTTCCCGTATCATGTGATCCTAGCTTCGGGTTTCTAGTAAATAGATTATTGGTAATCTTGCAATGAATAAACTAGGTTGTTCATATGGTTAGTTTGTCTATCACGTTTCCGCATTAATTATAACTAGTTAAACGGTTAACTAAGTTTGTAAATTCCATAGAAACCCAACAAATGGCATCAAGAGCCGGGATACGGGAAACTAAGCTTCGGGTTCTCGGTTTTTTTATTTTCCCCTTGAAAGATTTTATACAAAAATTAACATGCATGATATTTTTGTATTTAATCTTGTTATTGTTTTTGGCTTTGTTCAAAAAAAAAAAAAAAAAAAAACCGGGCAAATGGGCCGAAGCCCAATTCGGGTGAATTTGGGCCGAAGCCCATTTTGGTTATTTGGGCCGAGCCCATAAAATTTTATTGGGCCGAGCCCATAAAGTTTTAAATGGACCGAGCCCATGGTTATTATTGGGCCGAGCCCATATAGTTTTATTTGGGCCGAGCCCATGCAGTTTTTAATTGGGCCGAGGCCCATAATCTTGTTATTGGGTCAAGCCCAAATGGGTTGGGCTAGGCCCGATAAAGCAAAGGGGTTTTTGGAACGGGTTCCTATGACATATCGGGTTATGTTTGTTAGTACTAGACCGAGCCGTAGACCAAATGGATGTTTTGTTTGTGGTTGATGTTGTGATTGTAATTTATTATTCAAAGTATCGGTTTGTAATAATTTATTAGGGGCTATTTTGTAATTATTTATTCATATGGGTATGTAATAAATAGGTAATTTGTAATATCTTTATTTTATAGAAAAAATGTATTAGGACATTTAATTTTGTAAAATTTAAGAAGATTGCAAAGTTGGAAGTTTGGGCCTAATTGGGCCGGGTATGGTCATAATGGGTTTCACAAGCCCATTAAGGGATTCAAGCCCAAAAGGACCTAAGCCCACCAATTGAGCCCAAGTGGAAGCTTATGGAAGCTAAGGCCCAAGTTCAAGCCCAATGGATCACAACAAGGTTGAAGAAGATGCTCGAAGCATTTGGATGCGGGATCGAGTGGGAGCTACAACATCCATGTGTCATGTGTCCCTTAGGATTGGACCTAAGACACACACTTGTTTCGGCTAACAAGTGTGGTCTAACTTAGTGGCTCGTGTCTAGTATATATATTGTGTGTATGCTTGTTGATTGATTGTTTGATTGTGTGGTTGTTAGATATTAGGATATCAACTCCGTCACATAGAATTAATTAACAAAGCATAAAACGGGTTCTAATAATTATCGGTAATTACGTGACACGTAGTTTAATAAAATGGAATTATTAACTAGCCGTCTCACGCCCATAATAAAAATGGTTTTATTATAAATTAGTTTTGAAAATGGTTTCAAAATCATGTTTCTAAATGCATGTTAGAACATGATTTAAAGTTTTATATCTAGAATTATTAAAACTAAAAATCCCTTTAAAATTAAGGATAATAAGTTAAACACCATCCTTTTGTATAACACTTAACATATTAGTAAGCTCTTAGTGGGAAAAAGGTCACCTAACCGCATAGAGTAAATTAACATGTTAAGGTAATATTGGCATATAAATGGGAAAAAGGTCACCTAACCATTTGTATGTTAATATTACAAGTTGATACAAGTAGGACAACTTAAATTAGAACCATGTGAAGAGGGTCACCCAAGCATGGGGTCTAATGGGTGTTGATGGGATAAAACATGCCAACACGAAATATGATTTCGAACCGGTCCCATAAATTCTAGAAGTTGCAAAAGGGTTTGCAATTGTTATGAATAACTACCTTGATAAACCGACAAAGGGAAAAAGGTCACCTAACCGGAGTCGGGTTTATCGTTGGATTCTAGATTTTAATTATTAATTATATTTGGTATATATAAAAGGGTATTAATAATTAAAAGGTTAAAACACTAAAATGAACTTATTTAAAATTCTGCAGATGGCCACACACGTCGACGACAACATTATCCCTAACGTCCAAAACGTATCTCTCCGATCTATTCTCGCTAAAGACCGTCTTAACCACAATAACTTTTCGGATTGGTTCCGAAATTTAAGGATTGTTCTAAAACAAGAAAAATTATATCATGTTTTGGAAACACCTATCCCCGAAGAACCGGAAGAGGGAACTGAGGTCGAATACATGAATTGGGTCAAACTCACGGAAGATTCCATTCAAGTATCATGCCTCATGTTGGCGACTATGGTTCCCGAAATCCAAAAGGATTTCGAAAACCATAATGCGTACGACATGATTACTCAACTTAAGGAAATGTTCCTTAAGCAATCGAGAGTGGAAAGGTTCGAAACGGTTCGAGCCTTACATGCATGTAGAATGGATGATAGTCAACCAGTTTCATCTTATGTACTTAAGATGAAAAGTTATATTGATCGGCTCACTAAGCTCAATTGTCCCATCTCAAATGAGTTAGCAACGGATTTGATCCTTAACTCTTTGTCGAAAAGGTTCGACACTTTCGTGTTAAATTATAACATGAACGGGTGGGACAAAACCATTGGAGAACTTCACTCAATGCTTAAAACAGCCGAGGCGAGCATGGGCAAAAGGGTTTTACCCGTGTTTGCAATCAATGAAGGTAGATCCAAGAATCGATCTCAACCCAATCTTAAGGCTAAGGTAGCTAAAAGGAAGGGTCCCCCTATGCATCTTAAGGGTAAGGGCAAATCACCGGTTATGGCAAAGAAACAAAAGGTTGTGGAACCAAGGGGTCATAAGGATGATCCTTGTTTTGGTTGTGGGGAGACCGGACACTGGAAACGCAATTGCCCGGTCTACCTAAAAGAGCTAAAAGACAAGAGGAATGCGGCGCATACCTCGGGTAATGTCTTTATGATTAATGTTGAGCTAAATCTTATTTCTTCTAACACATGGGTATTGGATACCGGATGTGGAACTCATATTTGCAATTGGTTGCAGGGGTTCAAAAGGAATGAAGACTTGAAGAAGGGCGAAGTGAATCTTTTCATGGGCAACGGTGCAAGAGTACACGTGGTCGCTAGAGGAGACTTCACTTTATCACTTCCAAGTGGTTTGGAAGTTGTTTTAAAAAATGTTTTGTATGCTCCTAGTTTGACTAGGAACATTATTTCTGTGCACCTTCTTAGACAATGTAACTTTGACTTTAAATTTGTAGGATCGGAAATGCATGTGTCATCTAATGGTATCTTTTATTTTAAAGCTGTACCAAACAACGGTATTTATGAATTGGTTCATGATAATACCTCAAATAGCTCATTATATCAAACTTCTACTAAAAGACTCAAAAAGGGTTTGAGTGATTCCTACATTTGGCATTGTCGCCTTGGACACATAAACAAGAATCGTATAAACACTCTCCAAAAGAATGGTCTTTTGAAAACAAACGAGTTAGGTTCGTTTGATGAGTGTGAATCTTGTATTCAAGGCAAGATGACCAAAGAGCCTTTCAAAGGTACAAATGAAAGGGCTAAGGATTTGTTAGGTATCATACATACGGATGTATGCGGACCTTTCAAGCCAACTAGTAGGAATAGTGAAAGGTACTTCATTACCTTTACCGACGATTTTAGTCGATATGGGTATGTTTATCTAATGAAACACAAACATGAAGCCTTTGAAATGTTCAAAGAATTTCAAAATGAAGTGCAAAATCAGCTCAACCGAACAATCAAGGTACTCCGCTCCGATAGAGGAGGCGAATACCTAAGTGATACCTTTCAAAGTCATCTTAGAGATTGTGGAATTATTTCACAGCTCACTCCTCCTGGAACTCCTCAACATAACGGAGTATCCGAGAGGAGGAATCGAACACTGTTGGACATGGTTCGATCAATGATGGCACGAAGCTCACTACCGCCATCATTTTGGGGATATGCGCTACTCACAGCGGCTCGTATTTTGAATATGGCCCCGACCAAAAAGGTGGATCGAATACCCTATGAAGTGTGGCATGGAAAGGTTCCATCCTTTTCATATTTAAGGATATGGGGATGCATAGTTTATGTTAAACGTGACACCCCAAATAAGCTTGAGGCTCGATCCATCAGGTGTGTCTTCATAGGATACCCAAAGGATGATATAGGATATATATTCTATGATCCTAGTGAACAAAGAGTGTTTGTTTCACGCAAAGGATACTTCTTAGAAACTAGGTTCCTTATGGAAGGACCTAGTGAAAAGAGAGTGGAACTTGAAGAGGTTCAAGAATCACTGGATGATACACAGTTGGTCGATACTAGCTTTCAACACGAGGATGTTGAAGATGATCAAATGGTTGATCATACGCACGTTGCTCGCAGATCTAGTAGGGTTAGTCAACCTCCCAAGAGATATGGATTTCTTGTGGATGATTGCTACTTGATTGATTCGGATGAACCGATCTCCTACAAAGATGCTATGTCACAACCTGATTGTGACAAATGGCTTGAAGCCATGAGCGCCGAGATGCAATCCATGCACGATAACCAAGTTTGGGAATTGGTTGATCGTCCACTTAACTCCAAACTGGTTGGATGTAAGTGGGTCTTCAAAAAGAAGACCGATATGCATGGAAATTTAGATACTTACAAAGCTCGACTTGTCGCAAAAGGTTTCACGCAAACTCAAGGGATTGATTATGATGAAACCTTCTCGCCAGTCGCGATGCTTAAGTCGATCAGGATATTGTTTGCCATTGCAGCTCATTTTGATTATGAGATATGGCAAATGGATGTCAAGACCGCTTTTCTAAATGGATATCTTGAGGAAGATGTCCATATGGTTCAGCCTGAAGGTTTTGTCGATCCATCTAATCCTGATAAAGTTTGTAAGTTAAGGAAATCAATCTACGGATTGAAACAAGCATCACGGATGTGGAATCATCGTTTTAATGAAGAAATCAAAGCGTTTGGTTTCGTCCAAAACGGTGATGAGGCATGTGTGTATAAATGGGCTAGTGGGAGTATAATCATTTTCCTTATTTTGTATGTCGATGATATACTTTTATTTGGAAATGATATACCAAGTATGGAAAACGTTAAAACGTGGTTAAGTAGTCGTTTCTCAATTAAGGATCTTGGAGAAGCGACATATATCTTGGGAATAAAAGTCTATAGGGATAGACAAAGGAAATTGATCGGACTCAATCAAAGTGCGTACATTGATAAAATCCTAAAGAGGTTTAGGATGGAAAACTCTAAGAAAGGTTTGGTGCCTATTCCTAGAGGAACTGTATTAAGCTCATCCCAAAGTCCTAGCTCTAAGGAAGAGCAGGATAGGATGAAGCATGTTCCTTATGCTTCGGCAATAGGATCTATTATGTATGCAATGATGTGCACTAGACCGGATGTCTCGTATGCTTTAAGCATAACAAGTAGATACCAGCACAACCCAGGTGACAGTCATTGGATGGCTGTCAAGAATATATTAAAATACCTTAGAAGGACTAAGGATATGTTTTTAATATATGGGTCTGGTGAGGAGGAACTCGTCGTAAAGGGTTACGTGGATGCGAGTTTCCAAACTGACCGAGATGATTCTCGGTCACAGTCGGGATATGTTTTCATCTTAAATGGAGGCGCTGTCTCTTGGAAGAGTTCGAAGCAGGATGTTGTCGCGTTATCCACTACAGAATCTGAGTACATCGCCGCTTCAATGGCAGCCCAAGAGGCTGCATGGATGAAAAAGTTCATCATGGATCTAGGGATTATCTCTTCCATTCAGGAGCCCCTAGAGATATTCTGTGACAATGAGGGTGCTATTGCACAGATCAAGGAGCCTCGTGCTCATCAGAAAACGAGGCACATTGAGCGCAGATTCAACTACATAAGGGATGAAGTTGAAAAGAGAAAAATATGTATTCATAAAGTTCATACCGATCAAAATATTGCGGACCCACTCACGAAGCTCCTCGATAGGCCAAAGCATGAGGGTCATGTTTGTGCATTAGGACTTCGGTATTCTAGTGAGTGGATTTAATCCGTGTTTAGTGTTTGTTTAAGAACGAATGTAATGGGTATCTCATGAAATTAATTAAGTTTTAATTATTAAATGAGTTATGTTCTATTTTTGCATGTTTAATCCATGAATGACTTATGTTGTTCTAAACGTCCGTAGTCGATCATGCTTGTGGGAACAAGTATGAAGGTAAGACTATTATGAACCTGGATTGGTTGATATTCATGTGATGAATATAAGGCATAGGTTTGCCACCAAGGTTCATAGATATTTGTGGGATACAAATATTGGACATGATCCGCTCTCGAGGATCACTGCATGGAGTTAGTGCAACTGATCATAAGTAATCCTTGAGTAAAGGCGAGTATCATTGTGTCCTTTGACCTGAGATGCATATTGGATCTGACCTTTCATCAAGTCTGATAACTTGACTCTCTTCTTTGTTTTTCGGTAACACGATGACATAAAAGAAAGAGCTCAGATATCATACGAGATGTCAACAAGGATGTATGCAGTCAAGATGGGATTTGTTCCTCTTATGTGTTGAGAGTTTAGATGTCTAAGGCCTGTTAAGTTAAATCAATGAGAGAATGATCAATCTATGTCTCTTCGATTTGACAGGACATCTAGTAACAAAGGGATGTAATGATAAGACTTACCTATATCATATCAAGTATGGACTTGAAGGGGATGATGTTATTGAATGGCACTTAGTCAAACACACTAGGGGTGGTGACCTGTTGTTAGGCGGTATTCACCATTAGCATTAACTTCTTATGAGTCACGTGCAAGTGGGAGATTGTTGGAATACCGTATGCCCGAGACACATAATTAGGTTAATGTGGCTAGCCGTGTTTGATCCAAGTCGGGTCATACCCAATAACGAGTTAGACACATACCAATTATGTATTTGTTAAGATAAGATCTATAAGACAAATACAGAACACAATACATTCAGAAAATCGGGTTTCTGAATACTTACTTGAAAGTGTTAAATAAATTAATTGGTTAATTTATTTATTCAAATAATTATTATTGGAATGATTATTTAACTATATGATCTTTTGTAAAATGGTTTATAAAAGATGGGGTGTTTATATATTTTATAAAGTATAAAATAAATAAAAAAAAAAAAAAAAAAAAAAAAAATTATATATTGGGGCCGGTTTTGGGTGGGCCCCACACCCCACTAACTTGGTCAAAATCATTAACATGCAAAAGATGGAGGTTGAGTGTATAAGTGTTTATATCTACCTAACCATGCATTCTTGGGTGTGATGATGATGAAGACCCTTTTTAATAACTTTCAAGTAAACAAAAAACATACAACTCTTCCTTTCTTTCTTTCTTGTTTACGGCCAAAAGGAAAAAGGAAGGGCTCGGGTCTCGTTTTTCCGTGTTCAAGCTTCCTAGCATAGCTCGGTGTGTGTTGGAGGCTCGGGGTATATTCCGTTTGAGGGTTTTCCTTTGAAAGTCTAGTAGCATCATCATCATCTTCTTCAACCATCTACTAAACTCTTAAAGGGTTAAGATTGTAAGTATTTATATAGCTTTGATTGTTTAGTTGTTCCCGTATCATGTGATCCTAGCTTCGGGTTTCTAGTAAATAGATTATTGGTAATCTTGCAATGAATAAACTAGGTTGTTCATATGGTTAGTTTGTCTATCACGTTTCCGCATTAATTATAACTAGTTAAACGGTTAACTAAGTTTGTAAATTCCATAGAAACCCAACAGATGAGATGATGAAAAAAATTAAGATAGAAACGGATGAGCTTCCCGAGTTACGATGACAAAAGTTCCTAGTTGTTAACGATAGTATTAGTTAGTTATAGAAGCAATAAAAACAAGTCTTATGACGGATTAGAAATTCGATATGGTTTTTAAAAAGATTAATATGATATTAGTTTATTGTTGTTATTATTATTATTATTATTATTATTATTATTACTAGTGATAGTGGTAGTTGTAGTGGTAGTACTGCTACTGCTACTGCCACTGCCACTGCCAATGTTACTGCTACCACCACCACCACCACCACCACCACTACTACTACTACTACTATTATTTATTCTCATTTAATTCTTGATAAATAAAATAAATATTAATTATTGTTAAATAAATGAAATGTTATACATATACATATATATATATATCAACGGGAAAGGTTGGTGGTAAACATTTCATAAGTCTTTTAAATTAATATAAATTTATAAATATATAAAATTGTATATTTATTATATATAAATGTATGGAAAAGCTAATTGATAATTTATTTTGGAAGTTTAAAAGGGTTTGGTATGTTAAACGGATGAAAATTGGTATTAAATTGTGATATAGTGAATCATTGTTAAAGGAAATAACATTTAAAAATAAGAAATAAAAATATATCACAAAACCAGGCCTGGGGAGACTCGACCCCACGCCCCCAGGCCGATTCAGACTTAAATGCACCAGCCAACTAGGCTGGTGTCTGAACTGTGTAAGAGAACAAGAAAGAAAATACTTAACATGTTGTGAAAATCAACCCCAAACCCCTAAGAACCCTAATCCGTAAATCCCTAATTTGATATTCGATTGTTCTCAGTTAACCTAAATTGATAGAGGGCTTTGAGTATACCCTTGATTTCGATCTAGTAGCACAAAACAATTACCTTAAACGAGCAGGAAATGAAGGTGAACAACCACCCAGGTCGTTCGGCTCAAGAAAACGAACGGGAGATAATCAGATAGGCTTCGTTTGTTGCAATTGACTTAGGGCTTAGGTTAGCGACGCTGTGGGGAGTGTGTGTGTCAATTTAATTGCATTATGGTTATGTATATATAGGGTTACGAGGTCAAGAGCAATCCCGGTGAGTTAATGGAAACATTGGACATATTTGTAAACTTCTAACTGTCAATTACACATGTTTACCATAACTATGATGGCGTGTTGTCTACGAATCAAGCAAACTCATCACAATCCTGATTATACGCCGGATTGGGTGGGTTGACCTTGGTCAAAATCGTTAATGGGGGAAGGGGGATGGACGGTGATGATGGGAAAGAGAGAAAGGAGGGAAAAAAGGTTTAGATATATTTGCAATTCAATCCCTAAACATTAGGATTGGGTGCACAAGTGGATAAATGTTAGTCGGGGGGGGGGGGGGCAAAAAGTACTAGTTTAATAGTTCTAATATATTATTAAATAAATAAAACTAAAACCGTGTGGTGGGAAGTGAAATAGCTGATCAATGATCGAATGAATTAATAAATTGTTGATTTTATTAAATAAAAACAGTTCGGAAAATAAAATAACACATAAATAAACAAAAAGTTTTTTTTTTTGAACGAGTCTTTTTTTTCGGGTCTGAAAATTGACGAATGTTACAGTATTCACAACTTTTTGAAAATTTCGTCCCGAAATTATTGAAAAACCTTAACATAAAGAAAGAGAGTAACTGTCAAGAGATTTTTTTTATTTTTTTAAATAACACAGAATTTTGAGTGACCCGAATAACGTTACAAACGGAAAATATGATAAAGACACTTATATATAGGATGTACCATCGGCGTATCCACCATGCCCTTATCACATCGATATATATATCTTTACCCAAAATCACCCTAGGTTCCGAGTTATGACACACAACTGTATTCACCATGAGTTCCATACGAGGATTTCAATAATTATGCGTGCACTCATAATTATTTAGATCGTCGCATGATGCACATGGTTCATCCCGTTGTGCGGTTTTGAAAACAAGGGTAAAAGAAACATTTTAAATCAATATCATTTGATCAAGAGCAATGGACTAAAAATTGAATGAAAATTGATGAACATAATTAACTAGTAAAATAATCCTAAAAATGACGAAATTGTTGAAGTTAACCATCGAGAGTAATAATAACAATATAAAATAACTAGATAGAGGAAAATTTTGAGATTATATAAGTAACTTACACATACGATGTAGAGAAAATACTTGAGATGACGAAAAAATTCACGCAATAATAAATAGGTTCACATAACAAACGAATCACATGATTAGAGAAATATAATAACATAGGAGGCTCGAAATCAAGATTATAAAATCGGATGAGAAAAGAGTACCGTGAGAATGAGGTGAGTTTGGAGGGTTTGGGAAGCCATGAATTAAAATATCGAAATAAAATTTGTACATGTGACTCCTGTTAGATAACTATGTACAACACATGTTCATAGTCCAAATTTCCAAAACGTTTGTAGGAAATCGGTCATAGGTAGTTTATGATACAAATACAGTACTGTTAGATAACTATGCGCATCACCATGCACATAGTCCCGGTAAATAACCGGTCATAGACCACTTAAATCATGATAATAAATTTTGTAACAATAAATAGTGAAATAAGCGACATAATATGAATAAATGAGAGATTGAATACCATTATAAATAACTATAATTCCCATACATAACAAACCTGAAGATTTAATGAAGTCAATACTATTTTTAAAAGAAAAGAACTAAATAAAATAAACGTCATGTCTTCATAAAGGGTTAGGCTTAAACTTGGGAACCGTTGATGTAACACACTTGTCCTTGAGTAGCTTGGTTACTTGTAGTTGGTTGGTTGATTGGGATTTGGTTGACGTGAATTGGTTGAATGGGTTGGGCTTGAATTGCTTAGATGGGTTGAGCTTGGAATGGTTAAAGTTGATTTACTTGGGCTTGGTAAGCTTGATATTGAGCGGTCTGGGTTGGGTAGGATTGAATTTGGTTGATGTGTGTGTGTCTTGGGCATGCATTGCGATAATGGTTATAGTCTCCACAATTGTAGCAAGCTCTAATAGTTGAGGGTGATTGAATAAACGGTTGAGCATAGGGTAAGGTTTGGGGTTGGGTAAAAGGTGAGGTCCATGGTTGCATCATGAGTTGGTTGCATTCATGACATGTGGTAAAGAGATGACCAAATTGATTGCAATGGGTGCATTGTCGACACTTGAGGTTAGGCGAGTGGTGAAAGTTACACGTATCACATAATGGGTGGGGTCCTATGTAGGGCTTCTTGGTGAGTTGGTTTGCGATTGGGCTAAGACATAGTTTTGGGAATTGGACTTTCTTTTATTGTTGCAGTAGTGGGGAGAGTTGTTTTTGTTGTGTTTGAAGGATTCGGGCTTAGAAGAATCGGGTTTGGAAGATTCGGGCTTGGGTTATTTGGTGGACTCGGATGCAGGCTTATCATTGACTTTCTTGGAATTTTTCCGCATCAAGGTCAAGATGATGGCATCATGGACGGTCTAAGGGTCACGACTTAGGATGGAATCTCGGATTTGCATAGGCAAACCCGAGATGTACTTTTCGATTAAACGTTCAAGGGGAGTGACCATGTGGAGGATGAGAAGGCTCAATTCATGGAAATGATCATTGTAGATGGTGTCATTATCACTTTCTTGTTTCAAATTCCAAAACTTCTCTTCCAATTCTGAAGCTCATGTTTCAGGCAAAACTTCTTGAGCATGAGTTTCTTGAGCTCATCCCATGGCAAGGCCATGGCAACCTCTGCGCCAAGCGTGCGCTTCTCACCGTTCCACCAATTGAGGGCATTCTTCTTGAGTACGCTAGAGCTGTAAGTGGTTTTCTTCTCCTCGGGACATTCACAGTGGAGGAACATGCTCTCCATTTCTTCGAACCATTGGAGGAGAATAGTAGCACCGTCGATACCGAAGTATTCGGGTGGGTTGGCACTCTTAAATTGTTTGATGGTGCAAGCATTTGGGTTAGGAGTTGTGGATGATGTAGGAGCATTCGCAGTTTGGGGTTGAGAGATAATTGTTGGGAGGGCTTCCACGACTCCCTTAGCGATGCTGGATGACATGCTATGGCCCGAGTTGCCGGTGCGACGGTTACGTTTGATAAGGCGGGAAGAAGACATGCTACAATGACGACACATGAAAAAAATTATTATGTTTTGAATAAAAATTGTATAAGTATGTGAAATTTCGAGTTTTGTGAAAATTCATGGGAATACAAAATAAAATTTTAATACCTTAACTTAGAGTATTGATGAAATTGATAATTTGAGAAAATATTCATTCTTAAAAAAATTAGGCAAAAATCTCATCATTGATTTAAGAGTGTGATCGTCACATGACCACGTTTGATACAATAAGGGTAGGAGATTCGAGTACGTTTGGTGTGATAAACTTTGGCCTAATAAGTTCCACACCCTTACCGAACACTCCAGTAAGGCAACCAGGTCTCGCGGTTGATTGAGATTTATGCGCATTGCACTTCCTTAGGCTCGCAAGCCTTGGTGTCAAGGGTTCGGTAAACAAGTACGTCCCTCTTACAGTTACTACTAGCCATCTCATCACATGACCACGTTTAATACGATAAGGGTAGCAGATTCAGTTACGTTTGGTGTGATATGCTTTGGCCTAAGTTCCACGCCCTTACCGAACACTCCAAGAAGGAAACCAGGTCTCACGGTTGATTGAGATTTATGCGCACTGTACTTCCTTAGGCTCGCAAGCCTTGGTGTCAAGGGTTCGGTAAACAAGAGTGTCCCTCTTACTGTTACTAGATATCCGTCCCACGAATCATCCTCATGGAAAAGGGAGTAAAAAAGGCGGGATTTCTTAAGGAATTTCCCATTTTTTTAGTAATCGTCCTAAAGTTGTGAAAACAATTTTTGAGAATGAGGCATAACTCGGATTAAGTTTGTGCTTTTGTGTACAAGAATAATATTAAATCATTAAATAGTATTTAAGCTACTGCAATCAATAATATAATTCAGGGTGTAAACACGTAAAGGCATATCACATATAGGGACCTTAAGCATGCACTTAGTCCGTTATATCTAACCACCTATCTTATAGCCTCCGGATCTGATACCAATCTGTCACAGCCCGACCAAAGGCCGCGGAACACGTCGTGGTGTAACGTATTGATTGGATAGTAGCTCAAAAGACACTAATTAAAGTGAAAATTATTATTAATATCATTAACATTAAATCAAGTACACAATGACAATAATTAAATCAAATAAATCGTTCTTTTGTGTAACATGAATAGATATCCCAAGGTCAAACTATTGTCTTCAGTCTTGAATAATATCAACTACTTATACTTGTAACATATATGAAAATAAAGTTTGTCAACACGAATGTTGGTGAGAATACATAAGTTTTAGTTTTACACACACACACACACACATATATATATATAAATCACAATTCATATGTAAATGATGAGTATTACAATTCTTATGAAAATGTAAACAAGTAAATAGATGTGGATCCGTTCTTATTGATACGAAATCAAAGTACTTGGGTAAATGTATGATCATACTAGATGAGGATGAGATACCAACCACCAAATATAAAATAAACAATTAAGCACATAGAGCATTATCATAGAGTATGCAATAATCACACATCAAACATATATTGAACTGTGTTTTAAATAGATGTGTAATAAAATATGAGTAATTTAAATAGGGTATAAATGCCACCCCCAAAATTTAAAAGATGAAAAAGGGGGATATTGTCACAACCCGACTTAAGGCGTTTGACCAACAGTTGGTACCGTTTTTTGTAAATATACCAGAGTTTAGCGAAAGTCTTTAAAATATATTTTTTTAGCGAAAGTCTTTAAAATATATTTTTATTTAGCGAAAGTCTTTTTGTTTTAAAAATAAAATATTAATATATCTTTTTGAATCATTAATTTATTTATAAACCTTTATTTATAATAAAATATTAATTTATTTTAAAAGCTTCTTGGATAATAAATACTCGAGTGTTTAATTTATAAACCTAGTTTAATTTTACAAATCATATTGTTTACAATCTTTTTAATAATTTAAAACTGAGTCATCTCTGCCTTGCGAGCATCTATCTTCTTGGATGGCTATAATCCCATGCTACATGTACTATCTTTATTTCCTGAAATGTTGGGGGGGGGGGATACGTTAACGATATGCTGGTGAATCGTTGAATCTAAAAACATTTTTATAAATCTTTCATTGACTGACAAGATAGTTTTCGTGAAACAATCTCAGCAAAAACGTCTATTATTTCTGGGATTTATACCACTTGCCATGCACACACAATTACGGTCCTCCGGCAACTGAGGCCCATTGGGAACTGGCGCCCATTGGGAACTGATGCCTATCGGAGAACTTTTATTATGATCTCTAGTTTGCGGCCATGTAGCCTTGACTGATAGACTAGATTAATTATGTTTGGATCCAGACACATGTGTACTCGGTTTGAGTTGCTTTTATTTTCTATCTTATATTTTAATAGAGATCACCTAATCCTATAAATCTTTATTTGACTGACTTTGTTTAAGATAAGCAACCCGTTTATCTTGACTGAAAAAGGATTAACGTATTCACCTGTGACAGCCTGTTCTGAATGATGTGGTGATCTCGTTTTAAAACCTTTGTGAATGAATGAATGATTGACCTATAATGAAATAGGTTTATATAAATACCCGGATCGTGTTTTAATCCGGCTACAGACCTTAAGTTTGGTTTTGATAGCTTAAACCTTGATTGATCTTTTGTTCAAATGAAATATTGCTAACCTTGGTTTTGATAAATACCCGGATCGTGTTGAAATCTTTCTCTATATTTGCTAACCTTGTGCTATGTTTCTTTTTCAAAAAGAAATGTCTGTGATATGTTTCTTCTTCTAGAAGAAACGTCATTTATAAAGAAGCACTATTTTGACTATAACTTTTGTATATAAACTTTTACTTTTCATTAAACATTTCAACTATATACTTTGTATGTAAAAGCTTAGGTTTCTTAATCATGAAGAAACTATATTTTTGCTATAACCTTTGTTTATATAATTTTGTATTTCTTAATCATAAAAAAATCTTATTTAATTGTTATCTTTTAATTTTTATCAAAGTCTGGGCTATACCAATGACTCGGGTCTAAGCCTTTGAAATAATAATATTTTATTTGGACTGAACCCCTACCTTGCTTAACTTATTATTTTCTAGATTCTCGGCAGCACTTCGTTGCTTGCACGTATATTGAGAATTTTTAGTAACAACTTCCCGGCACACAAATCGAGGCAACGTTCGCGAGTCGTCGGGTCGTGCACGTACTTCGAGGCAGAATGTCAAGTTATTAGGGTGGCACGTACTTCGAGGAAACATCGGGTATTTGGTACAGATTACGAGGTTCGACACGTCAAATGATAATTACCACGCAAAACGAGGTAGAGAGGGTAATTCTAGAGAGAGTGATTTGGGTGTGTGAGGGAGGAGCCGTGACCCTCCTATTTATAAGCTGGAATTGGGTCCCATCGCGATACGCGATAGACCCTCCCTTATGGTCATCGCGTATCTTGATGACTCATGATACGCAGGGGAGTGCCACGTGGCCTGACACGTCAGCCACGTGTCGCCATGTGGTCTGACACTTCTGCCACGTGTCACATCCCGGGTGACACGTGTTGATGTGTCATCAAGGATCATCGTGTATCGTGATGGCCTTTTGGTGGGGCTCATCGCGTATCGCGATGAGTCCCTGGATAATATTTTTCATTTTTGGTCCCTTTTTTATGGTAGCTTGTCAATTCTGAGTTTTACTCGCAATGTCCAAAAATACTAAGGTGGCTCTCAAGTGGCTCGCGGCGATGCGGGCGTGCGAAGTGCAAAGTTGGCCTTCGCCATCGTCCTCGTCCTCGTCCTTGCCCTCACCCAAGCTGGAATGATTTAGTTTGAGCTATTTGGGTTGGATCCATAAGCTCAAGAAAGTAGGGTTCATGAATTGTTTCAGTGATGGTTTCATGAATGTATGGTTCATTTTAAATTCAGATAATGCTGAATGTGGTGGTGATGGAATATATGGTTCATGTATAGGGCTTTGTAAATGTGAGTGAGGTGGTGAAGGAATGTATGGTTCAGTTGGTTGAATATCGTCTGGTGAGGTTGGTGGTGTTTCAACATATATATATTGCATCATCTAATGAACAACACATATGTATCCAAATTCTCCAATACGTAATCATCATTAACATTTGGTTCATTCTCCACATTTTCCACAACAAGTCATCATGAACATTCACATTATCATGATTATTCCCATTAGAATCATCATTATCATCATCATCATCATCACTACTTTCGTTGTCTTCCTCCTGATCCTCCTCTTCAACTTCAGGTTCAGGTGAAACGGGAACCTCCATGAACTGCATTTGGTTATTCACAAGCCAAAGTAAAATGTCAAATTCAATCTATTGGTTGAAGTGTCTTGTTGAAGCTTGTCTCCTCATTATTCTATATACACTTTGGGTCTTATAGAACAAGTGTTACATCAGTTCTTGCTATTTCTGGCAATTCAGCATCAATAATAATCTGCAAAAATTTGGGATACATCAAGAACTTGTTTGTTTGATTTCTTTGTGCATTGACCACCATTCCTAGAAAAATCATTCTTGAAAAATTGAATGGTTGATTGTTGATAACCGCTACAGTAGCATAGGCAAGATCTCTACTAATCAATGTCCAGAGCCCTCTATTCAGAGAAATTTTCTGACTAATGTGGTGAATCAAGAAACGATATAGCAATGGAAACATTCCCTTTTGGAATTGCTCTTCATTTATGTTTCCTTGATATCCCATTGTTTCTTGGAATATCCTCAGCAATATTCTTTGGGAATATAGGACATGATCATCAAAATTATCATTCAGATGGAGTCTCTCTCTCTGATTCATTGCTTTGTTATTTTAATCCCTCTGTCAACCACAATGGTTTCAATTCGTGCACCATATTTACATTATCCACAAACTCTGTAGACCCCCATAATTCTTGAACATGATTTCTATATATTACTGGATTTTCTGTAAGAGAGAATCGAAAATTTGATTGATTTAGCCAGTTAATCATCAATTCCACTTAAGTATTTCCTTCATTGACTTCCAACAAAGTACACATATTATGCTTGGGGTCAAATTTGAAAATCGTCGTTTCTACACATTCAAATCATAGCACTTGTCATTTGAAACAAGATTAAACATATTTAAGATGAGAATAAAAGAGAGAAAGTTTTCTTTAAGAACCTGATCCTCGACAATTGTAAACCTACATACAAAACAAATAGGTAAGTAAAAAATAAAATTGAAACCCTAATCCTAGCAAATAGGTGTCGAAAATAATTGATATTAAGCTTACCAAGTCGGAATTGTATTATTGGGTCACAAATAAGAAGATTGAAAGACCAACGGTATGATTTAGGTCACGAGCAAATAGATGAAATAGCTGAAAAGGGGAGAAAGTGTTTGGAAAATTTGTTATGTCCCCCTTTATACTAGTGTTTGTTTGTTTGTGAATTTCAAACATTTTTGTCATTTAGCACAGATAAAATATCACAAATATTTAGAAAACTTTTTAAATACAAACTTTTAAACTGTGCTCGAGCAAACTGTCAAGCATAGTTAAAAATAAGTTTGCTCGAAATCACAATATCAAGTATGCTTGTAGAATTTCATTCAATCAGACTCATCAATTAATAAGAAAATAACTAAGGATAATTTGAAATTAGTATACTCAAATATACAAGTTTACTCGATAAACAAATCACAAGCATTCAACCAAGTATATCACATCAAGCACATTACTTTACTCGTGATCAATTAAGTTCCCAATAAAAATGACTTAGCAAATTATATAAAACTGCAAGTATGCTCAAGTAACAAGTTTGCTCGCAAAGCGTCAAGTTTATTATTTTCAATAATCCATACTTGTAGCAATAAAAATACAATAGTTCCTACCCCAAGTGATAAATGATGAATTCAAATATCTATGCTATATCTTCTCGGCTCCCATTATTGGTGTCAAACCAATAGCGATTCATACAAGCTAAATCCTCTAATCGATAATTAGTCCAAAAAAAGCATTTTTTTTAATTAATTTATTTTTTTATGTCAAAATTTTCACTTTCATCCAAAAATTGACTCCGGTTTTTATCTTATTCTCCTTACAAAATAATTGATTTCTATGCACATTATTTTGATTCTTAAAATTGAAAGAAATTGGAATTCTCAATTTATACTTGAAAACACTTAAGATAATTAGTTAAGAACAATGGTATACTCAAATATAGAAAGTAAGCTTGAAGAACATGAAGTGTAATTGAAACACTTGAAATAATCAATTATGACCAACGGTATACTCGAATATACTTTGAGTTCAAAAAGTATACTTGAAATACTTAAATCATGAAAATCATAACATGTTCATCATTAGACACACAAATTTTATTATTAAAGAGACTTAACTCCAAACATATAAACTTATTGACACTTTGATGACAAAAAGCTTAAACATAATGATGAAGAAAGATCAAATTTCAATTTTATCCATACAAAACAATTTCCTTTTGGAAAGATCTCAACTTGGGATCATATCAACTAAGTCACTTCATAATATTTCATTTTCAGCATCATTATGACATATTAGGCATGTTAACAACAGGTATTTCTAAACCTTAAAATGATTTTAATTGCATCGGTGATATTATTTAGGTTAGTCTCCAATAAAACATAAACAGACCCCACTTTTGGACTTATGATGCTTCATATCTCTTCTCAAAGCTTATTTAGGTTTCTCCATATCACCCTAAATTGACTTCAACCACCTGATGCTTGGTAAAAAATTCTTTCAATAATAGAACAGTTTTCCAAACTTTTTGAGTAAATTTCTTTAGAAAATCAAACTTTGAGGTTGAACGTTGGACTTACATGCCACATAATACGAATTGCATGCCTTACATTCAAGGTGTTTAGGACATACTTTGATTGCCCCACCTTTGTAGTTCTAATACTAATTCCTCAAGTTTGTGTTTTTATCATCTTTTTGTTTGATATTTGTCATTAAAGCACTTTTTGTTCTTGTCAAATGGGAAATATTTCATTTTTTGTTGACCAAAACACCAACAGGCTTATGTATGACTGGATAATAACCTTTCATTCCTATCATTTGGATAAATTTATCTAGAAACATGCATACTTCTTCAAAATGTGGATCCATATTAAGTTTAGCAATGCTTTTAGTTTATATTACATCAAATTTTACACATTATGGAATGCTACCATACATATTAATAGCAGCACAAATCTATCTTTTAGCCTATTAAATCCATATGTTAGAGGTAAATAGTCAATCTACTTTCATTTCCTAATTAAGGTTGGATCACATTTCAATTTTAAAATATTTTTGACTTCTTCAAAGTCTTGAACTTAAAAATCAATTCTATACAAATCATGCTTCTTCAAAGTATATAACTAAATATTTTTTTCATATCTCTCTTTGCCATCACCAAAAGCCTTTTCTTTGAAGTCAAACATTTTGTCTCTATTTAAAATTTGTTGTTGATTTTCATTTTGACACAAACCTTTAAATAGACCCAAACTTTTCAAGTAGTTATCAATAAAATGCAACCACACATGTAATCAATTAAGATGCACACAAATGAGAGCGTATATACTTTTCTCAAGACAAACAAACACATTGGCATATGAGAAATAACATAATTATAACCTTTAAGTAAAATCCCATAAATGTCACACAAATACAATCACATAATCAATCACACACATAAAGCACATGAAATGTAAGGCCCCGTTACCGATGCCCTACATTGGACGTTGGATTTACTCATAAACGCAGTCCCAAATATCAGAGTTAATTAAAAACTTCACGGAGTAATGTAAACATCAACCATTCTTTACAAATATCCATAATTGTCTTTTAAAACATAACATAAAATATAACATTCAAAACATCTTGACAATCTTCAGATGCCAGCCTCTTCAATCCTGCCATGTGTCCATCTCAAACCAGCTGCCTCAATCTGTTAGCCTGCGTGCATACTAAAAGTCAGCTACGCTGAGTGAGTTCTATTTAATCACATAACTTACTTTACATACACATATACTTTCCCGAAGGTACGCATTACATACATAACATGTACTTCATTCATCCATACACATTTATAGCTAACCTTACGTTATAAAGGGCATTTCACCCTACATACCTCGGATATTATTAGGGTCTGGTACCCTCCATCCTCTGATATTATTAGGGCCCGGTCTCCCTTCATCCTCGGATATTATTAGGGTCTGGTCTCCCTTCATCCTCGGATATTATTAGGGTTCGGTACCCTCCATCCTTGGATATTATTAGGGTCCGGTCACCCTTTCTTCTATACCTTCATACCATACCTTTCTATATACATAATTGTAAGTTTCATACATACATAAATCATTCATTCTTCATATACAACAATTGTATCATCAAACCTTTACCTGGAAGTACATGCAATATCCGAAGGTCGTTCATGTACCGACAAGCAGTCAATCATACCTTTCACATAAAACATATATGGCATACACTTATCTCTTAGGATAAGTGTATTAACTAATCACATAGAGTATGCACACAGCCCCGAAAACATAACAAGGAATGGGGCTAGAAACTCACCTTAACTCGATTACGTTCACCGTTAATTGTTATTCCTTTCCTTAGTTGTGCTCGACTAATTGTATAACAATTACACATATCAATTTAACTATCACTACTCACATTGCGTTTCTAGTCTTGTTATAAACCTCAACGAACGGGAGTCCGGGGGCAACGCCTCTGGCAGCGGGGTCTAGGGGCGGCAGCCCCTAGCAGGGTTAAAGGGGCAGAGCCCCTGGCTGGGGTCGAGCTGCCAGGTCAGCTTGAATCATCATTAAATTTGCTAACTTAAAAAGTCCAAGGGCTTCTTTGTAATTAAACCATTCTTTTATAAATCCTGGAACTGTTCTGTCATTTCATAAAACTTCTAGTTCGTTACTTGGTTCTTTAACGAACTGGTTTAACTTAGCGAACTAGTTCTTATAACGAATCAGTTCATAGCGAACCAATCCAGTTAATGAGTCGGTCCATCTAATTCTTTATCTCTTCTAACGAACTGGCTATAATGAATCAAGGGTAATTCGCTACCTTTTTCCCTTAACGAAACGGATACGAACTAGAGCTAGTTCGTTACGCTCCCTTAGAAGAATCAGCTAGCGAATCAATTCTGATTCGTTAACCTTCCATTAGCGAACTAGGGTTAGGTCAAGGAATGGAACATTCCCTGACATCTCTTACCTCGTACCTAACTTTCCGGCGCCATCGTCGGAAAACTGTGGGTTCACCGGAAAAACGAGTTTTGACTCGTTTTTCACCGTTTTTCGCCCCGTTCGATCCATATCTGAGCTAGGGTGATCCCTAAGCTCATCTTAGGTTCGGTTAATACCCGAATCCACCCGGATCTCGTGACTTAAACGGTTTAACGGTGTCGGCTCGTCGTTTCGTGACTATATCAAACGGTTTAAGCTCATACAACATCGTACTATTATTACCTCGGGTCGGTGTTTGGTTTCCTTCTTGATTTCGGCTAAGATAAGGAGAGGATTAGAGAGAAGGCTTAAGTGTGTGTTTTGGATGGTGTATGGAATATGTGTAAATGAGGAATTAAGTGGTGTTTATGGTTTATATATTTATGGATCATGGGCTTAAGCCCATTTTCTTTCCTTCTTTCTTTCATAACACAAGTCCATAACCCATATCCATTTAACCCAACACTAGCCCAACTCATATTCTTTTTACTTATCGATAACGACCCACTATAAAATAGAGGAAATTTATTTTATAATTATAACCAAAAGTAGGATGTTACACAAAAAAAGATAGCATAAAGGATCTAAGAACTCAATCACAGAAACGATTAGATTTCATCAGAACTTATCATTCCTATGGTCTTTAATAGAAAGTTGAACTTGGTTGTGCCTAATGGCTTGGTGAACAAGTCAGCCAAGTTATCAGTGGTCTCAACTCTCTTCATTTTTATTAAACCCTTTTCATTGTAGTCTCTAATGAAATGATGTCTAATTTCTATATGATTGGTCTTAGAGTGCTGCACATGATTGCTTACAATGAACATTGCAGCAGTGTTGTCAATGAGAATAGGGGTATTTAGAAAATTGAAACCAGTCCAGCATTTGATTCTGAATCCAAAAAACTTGTGCATGGAAGAAGATGCAACAATGTATTTAGCTTTTGCATTTGATATTGACACTGTAGTTTGCTTCTTGCACTGCCATGACACCAGTCTGTTTCCCTAAAATTGAAATCCATCTGAAATAGATTTTCTACTCACGTTTAAACCATCATAATTATTGACCATGTATGCAAGTAGATCCAAAGATCTATTCTTTGGGTACCAAATCCCTAAGTCAGGCTTCCCTTTCAAATATCTGGTTATTCTTTTATCAGCCAGCATATGACAGACTTTGGGATTGGCTTGTAATCTTGAACAAACACAAACAACAAACATGATGTTAGGTCAGGATGCAGTGAAGTACATAACTGATCGTATCTTGGCTCTATACTCATGTTGATCTATTGGCTCCTCTTTTTCATATGCTACCATCTTCTCAGGAGTGGACATTGGGGTAGGCACAGCCTTCAAATCATTGCATTTGAACCTCATTAACATATCTTTCACATACTTGTATTGATTGATAAATATTCCTTTAGATTTCTGTTGTATTTGTAACCCCAAGGAATGTATTCATCTCTCCCATTGAACTCATGCTATACTTGGATTTCATTACTGCCTCAAACTCCTTACACATATCTTCATTTTTAGATCCAAAAATGATGTCATCAACATATACTTGCTAAAAAAGGAAAATCCTTTCCTATTTTCTTATAAAATAAGGTATTGTCAATAGCTCCTCTATAGAAACCACTAGCAAGAAGATTGTTAGAACACTCTTCATACCTTGTTTGGAAAATCAAGATCTTCAAAACCCGGAGGTTGAGTCACATAAACCTCCTCATCTAATCATCCATTTATAAAAAGCAGATTTGACATCTCGTTGATAGACTTTGATGTTATTTGTAGAAGCATATGCCAAGAAAATCCTTATGGCTTCCAATCTAGCCATAGGTGATACAAGCCTTGCTTTGTTTTTCACCACAACCCCTCTTTCATCCTATTTGTTCTGGAATACCCACTTGGTGCCAATTGCATAATTTTCTTTTGGCTTATCAACGAGTTCTCAGACATGTAGATCCTTAAACCGTGCCCAATGGTGGAACCATAAAATTTTAGACAGAGGGTCAATGTATCTTTAACTTGGATTTTATTTTGACCATCAATGAAAAAATTAGAAACTTTTAGTGTAATAATAATATCTTTTTATTGATAAAAAAATACTTAATTTAATGATAAGCTAAAAGTCAAACCAACTTTTGTTTTGAAAATCAAATAACCAAACATAGTAAAAAATTAATATAATGTAAGAAAGTAGCTAAATAAAAGACTCATGTTAGTTTGCTGATTATTCATATTAAAATTAATGTTATTTATTATGTTCCTCAAGAAACTTGATTTGAACATCATATGTTCTTTCACTTTGTTCATACACATTTATGATACTGTCTTTTCTGCTATTCTCAGTTTTCCACTGTCGAGATCGATCAAACACTTAATCAACCTCATAACCAATAAATGAATGTTTACAAGACGGTTACAAAAGATGCTAGTGTGAGGAACCCAATGAACATCAAAGGAGGAATCAATGATATTCAAGGTGTTGCTAAAAGAGCACAAATATAGCAAACACATACAAGTCACTCAAAAGTTTTTCATTAATAGTATCTAAGAATACAATGAAGATCTATTAGGGTTTCTAGGTGTGAGGTGTGAGGCTACTTTCGTACTAAATATTCCTTTTGCTAAGAATTGTCAGCCGTCAAATCATTCAATATTTTCTCTCGTTCCGTCAACAATAATGTGACCTAAACTTTCCTTAAATAGGCACACATAAAATCTTCTAGAAACCCTAATAATTGATACAAAACATATTCATACTTATTGAAAATATTACAAGTGTAAAAGGTTTTCGAGTAAGCTTTCATCTTTGTCGAGCAAAACTTGTAACCATAAGTGTGCTTGGAACAGTTCTCCGAGCAAGCTTTACTTAGAATATTTTCTTTAGAAACTATTATTAAAGCAGACTTCAATCATCATGATAATATCAAACTTTGCTTGATATTATCCTACGAGTAAACTTGTTCTTCTTTGATCTCTTCAACCTTTTGTCTTTAACTTATTTAAACAAACTACGTGTGTTGGTGACACTATAGCTTGCTCGAGGTTGAACCTTGCTTGTGGTAGTCCTTAGAATATTTTAATTATAACTTCCTTCAAGTGTGATTAAGATCATTGTTTATTGAACGTTGCTCGGCCCACAAATTAATTGGTTTAAGCTTGGTTATGTCAAGGGTTTGCTCTGAAACAAACCTTGTTTCTTAAAGCAATAAATTTTATTACTTACGTAAAAGTTTACATATTCAAAGGATGTCTCAAGGACATTACATATCAAAATAACATAAACAAGAATAACAAAGGCTTTATCTCATTGAGCTCCCTACTTCAGATCTTCTTTCAAGCTTCATAGCAGCAGCCTTTTGTTAGAAAATTGATATCTCCCTGTGGAATGGATTTTGAGCTAGAAGATTCCACCTCATAATATCGTTGAGATCATCCACATGAAGATATTCTAGATCAATGGCATGCTCATG
Organism: Bidens hawaiensis; assembly: GCF_021521415.1. Taxonomy (NCBI): domain Eukaryota; kingdom Viridiplantae; phylum Streptophyta; class Magnoliopsida; order Asterales; family Asteraceae; genus Bidens; species Bidens hawaiensis. Next base: position 130,689 of record NW_027499379.1, read on the forward strand.
ATTCCCAAGGCCACACCTTCATAATTTCTCAAGATGGAAGATTTAGTTTACCATTCATAGTGAACTTGACAAATTATTCCATTTTGTTGGGCTTCATCGACCCGATCATCTGTTTTCTCATACTAATACACTCCCTCATTGTGGCAAGAGGATTATAGGCCTTCCTGGATTTACCATATGACAGCTCAGTCATTCTTATATCACTCATCCTCCTCCACCTTTTGATCTTCTCAGCCTCAGTGTATTCCAACTTTCTCTTCTTGTTAAGCAGAGGAAATCCCTTTCTTAATTGGTCTTTTAATTACCTAGACAGGTCATTCCTCTGTTGTCTTGCAAATATGTTCCTTTGTTGATAATCATAAAGATGCATACTATCCAATTCCTCATAGTGTTCCAAGTTGAAGTCTTGGAAGTCATCCCTGAGCATTATGGTTCTCATCTTACCACTTGGCATAATAACTTTGAGCTTTTTGGTCCTTGAATCAAAATACAAATTCTTTGGTAGGTCCACACTAGAAGGTGGCCTTTGTTCCCTTTACTGCATGGACCTGGTGGTGGGGATTGGGACACGTATTGTGGAAGCCCTTGATGTATGTTGTCTTTGTGTTTGGTGTAACAACTCGGGTTTATATATATATATATATATATATATATATATATATATTAAATACTCGACTCGTTTCGACGTTCGGGCTATTTATTTAAATAAAATATCATGCTTATCAAAAGAATTAATTATTATTTTATTATTGTTTAAATGGTTTATGTAAAATATATTTATAACTTTCAATTTATGGCAAAATTAACCCAAACTCGAACTTTTGTCCAACTTTGTTCCCACCTTAAACCTCCAAGGACTAAATTGAAAATACTAAATATCTTATTATAATTCAGATCCGATTCCCTTGACCCATACCCTTCTACCCGTTACCCGTTTATACACCTTTTTAGCATGCTTGAACCACAAACCGACATTTTAATTATGTCTAAACGATCTAATTGATTCTTTTTACCTAAATACCTTAGCCGACCTTTAGTTGATCTTGAAATACATATAAACGATTATAGATTTTCAATTAAACCTGCAGACATAATCATCAAACCATCTTCATCCTTAATCACTTATTTAATTTGATTAAATTGGTCCAAAACTGTTGTTCGTGACCCCCGTTAGCGCCGACCTTGTTTTGAACTCGTTCACCCGCACCTGCTCATCGTTTGAGGTAATTAATTACATGGTTAACATCGCAGATCATCGTTCTTCAAAACCCCTATGCTTAATTAACTCAAATCATAACGGATTGATCGATTAGGAATCTAGGGTTCTTATGAATGGTTTAGTTTTGAGCATGCCAGTTTATAAAATTATGTTTCATTTTATAATCAAACATCTGGGTATCTCAGTTGGTAGCGTGCAAGGTGTTAAGAACTGGATGAGCTGGGGGCGCAGGTTTGAACCTCCCCCAACCCGTTTTAGGGTTTTTATTTTGTAAAATTCATTTTATTATATATATACATATATATTTTAAATGATTAATGTGTATTATAAGTAATTAATCTATATTTCGTTAAAAACCGACAAACTAACTAGTTTTCTTTCCGAACATTCGTTAAAACTCCTATGTACATATATATGTATATATATTAGATACTTAAAGATTGATAAAGGTTTTATTAAAGGTCTAAAAAGATTGTTTATTTAAAAATATAATTAAATATATATTATATCTTTTTATAATTGTCTAAGTTTAAGTATTTTATAAAAAGATCACAATTTTATATAAATACTTCATCTATTATTATTTTCGATCTACTATTTAATATTTACAATATTAAAACAAAAGAAATCTTATTTAATAATAAAAATATATATTAAAGGTATTTTAGTAAGATAAATATTATAAAGCAATCTCTTTATATAGACGATTCAAAAACAATAAATATCTTTTAGTTAAGTATTTTATTTATAAATAATTAAAGATATATTATTTTATATAAACTTGTAAAGTGAGGGTAGTATTACAACATATAAAGTAAATCTAGTAATATTTAACTTTCGTAAGAATATACCCAATCATCAAATCCCGAGTCTCTATCGAGTTATATGATCCATCATTCAATTCGTATTTATTTCTTTAAATATTTGTTACTTAGGATTTCTCCCCGGTGTTTTCCCGAAGAGCTTGATCTACCTTTATCTTTCTTATTGAATAGTTACCTCTTGCTTATTTACTAAGATGAGTAATCACTCCCCTTTTTACATATTTTTAAACCTTTTTGGGGACATGTGCGTATCTTATATATTCAAAACCGCAATTGTTAATCCTTATGTGTATATCGGTTTATGCCTAACTTGTTATTTGCTTACTTGTTTTATTTGAATGCTACTTGCTTACTTCGGCAACCGATGTCAATTTCTATGGCACGGTTTATTCCTTGCTTGGTAACCAATGTCTATTTATATTGTAACGATTCCGACGAAACCAGGTATTCCCTAACCGGTAGACGTTAGTTACGTCATATGTAATGTCGGGTACATGAGTTACCATGGTAATTATACGAGAATACATGGTTCGTTGTATTGATTGTATGTGAATATATAACTCATCGTATTGAATATGCGATCAAACGATCGATAGTTATTGAAACCCGAATGAATCGAGGGTTCAATTATAGACGAGATATATGTTATTTAGTGATGTTACGAAGTATTAAAGCTTCGGAATAAGTGAGTAAAGCACAGAAAAAGGATTTCGATTTAATAGTACGTCGGTACGTTAAACGAAACCTTTAATTCCAAACCGAGCAAGAGACGATCGATCAAGCCGAAAAAGATGCACAATTATTAATACTATGATGTTTTAAGTTAATAAATGTCATGGTTTAAATTTTTAAATCGGTTTTATATAAATTTTATTTTTAAGCCGAAAAACGACCGTGTTGGCCTCGTTTTGAGCGAAATTAAACGTTTAACCGAAAAACGAACTGAACCAGATTATCCACAACATTATCCGGATTACACAATCCAAATGAGTGGCCAAGAATGGACTTGTGGGTCCCACCCCACCCCCACATGGGTTCCGATCGGACTTAAGTCCATCATCCCACTTTTGTTTTCTTTTTTCTCATCATCTATTCAACAATCCTTCATCTCTCCCAACTTTGATATCCAAAAATCCGGAAATTGAGCAAGAAAACCGAGGTAATAATCGTGTTATATACGTGTTCATCTTCGTTTCTTGAGTTTGTTTGCAAGAAAATGAGGTTTCAAAGATAAAAACTGATTCTTGCGTGATCAAGTGATGTATACGGGTTATACAAAGGATCTTGGTCCAAGAAATGAGTTAAACGAATCAAAAACGAATTTTTACGGTTAAATATTTGTTTTTAGTATCATAACCGTAACCATGAAAGAAATGGCTTGATCGTGAGTGTAACTTGCTTGGCATTGTGGTATGTTGTTTGTAGATTTTGTATTTAGTGGTAGACAAGGCGGAAAGATGAGTTTGTAGCTTGTAGTGGCGGAAAACGAAAGGTATATTCGGTTATGTTCGGTATTGGGAAATTTGACAGATTGTTGGTCGTTTAGAGTTAGGTCATGAAATTTCACAGAGGTGTTAAACACATGAAAATATGAGTTCTGTGAATTTTTGGTAATTTTTGGATAAAGGATGAATATTTGGTGAATTTAATGCTCGGTTTTGGCCAAAAATGGTGAAAAATAGTTAAATATCATGAACAATTCTGGAAAATTTCAGATAAACTTTTCATATCATTTATAAGTCACACAAAAAATTTGAGGTCCGTTGGAGAAGTCTAAGTAGGCTTTTCGGTTAAACGATTTCTAGGGATTTCTAGCTCGGTTTTGGAAAAAAGGCATGTAAGAGAAGATTTTGGTTCTGGAAAAATTACAGGGGATTATGTGGATGGTAGGGGACATCCAGGAAAAATTTGGGATTTTTCTAAGGTCGTTTGCTATTTACGACATATTTAGTGTTTAAATGGTGTTTAAAAATAGATAAATAAATTTTAAATATAAGAATTAATTCTGGAAATATTTTTATAAAATTCCCCACTATTAAAAAGTGATTTGTGTAAAATTTCAAGAACCGAGAGTAAACGGATAATTAATCGTGCTAATTATCAAACTTTTAAAGTTAAAACGCGTAAACCGGTGAAGTTCGCTTAAGCGAGCTGACTGGTGTGTAAAAACCTTAAAAATAGACTATTTCCATATAATTGAGTTAAACAAGTAAAAATGAATCATCCGAAAATAATTCGGATGATTTGGGTATTTTTAACCGATTTAACAGTTTCCGGTACGCCAAAGACGGAAACGGGTCCCGCGGCCAATCGGTCCCGCGGCCAATCGGGACGTCTAAACCGAGCTATAATTTCACATTTTAAATTAAATTATCAGACAACCACTATTTTCGGGTCGTGTGTGACCAAACTCATTTTTGAAACATAAAACGGATATTCGTGCTAGGCACGCAAAACGAGAAAACGATTAATAGAAATTGTGACCATGGAACTCTAAACGACATCACAATCTGAGTCCGGAGAAGTATTTCTGGGTTAACATTGCCCCCGGAACAGGTACAGTACTGGGTTAACAGTGTCCCCAGATGTACCGATTGATAAGGTTAAAGTTTATATAAACAATAATTGTATAATAACGATCGTAGGGATCATATTACAGATTGGACGTGTTAATTGATAATGATTGTTGTTACTTGCTTGCATGTGCTAAGGTGAGTTTTCACGAGCCCCTTTTACTGAACTGTTTTAAATATTTTCCCGAGGCGGAAAGTATGTTTCTATCAAAATGATTAAGTACATGCTGAACGCATGGAAATGAATGTATTTATATAATGTTTATTGTACGGGAATCGTACGGTAATGTATTAAAATGGTAATTGTTTGAGTGTTAATATTTTAAGGCCCGAAACAGTGTTCTGGGTTAACAGTGTCCCCAGAGGTTATTAAATGTGTTTCTGGGGTAACAGAGTTCCCAGAGGTTATTGGAAGTGTTCTGGGTTAACAGTGTCCCCAGAGGTTATTAAATGTGTTTCTGGGGTAACAGAGTTCCCAGAGGTTATTGGAAGTGTTCTGGGTTAACAGTGTCCCCAGGGGTTATTTGATATGTTTCGGGGTTAATAGTGTTTTTCACTTGTGGGCTCAGTATAATTACATCGCTTATTTATGATTACCATAATGATTTGTTATGGTGTATTTAAATTAGTGAAACTCACCAACTATTCGTAGTTGACCCATTTTCTCACATGCTTTTCAGGTACAACTAAGATAAAGTGATTGATTACGTGCTAAGTGCTTGATGTGTGTAAGGTTGCGTGCTGGACATTAGGATACATTATAATGGATAGAATTATGAATCGTATTGTATGATGTGTGTATCACCTAGACGGTAATGAAAGATGAGATAATGTAATTTTGAAGTATATTAATGCATTCGGTTTTCTTTATAAACAATGTGGTTGATATCAGAGGTGTCTGTCGCATCCCGTTTACGTTTCCGCTGCGGTAACGTGGTGTTACAGAACTTGGTATCAGAGCCATTGGTTATAAAAGAATTAGGATGTCTTTAAAAGATATCTAAAATATAACCAGTAGCTCAAGTATTATAGGATCTAAATATCAACTAATAATTTATAGTGACGAGGTCTGGATGAACTTGGATGGACAAGTGAGTTGTTATGGTCCGGAACTTAATAACAGACTTGTCCGCACGAGGGAATTCAGGGGAAGTCACGGGGAACATTAATAGGTAAAAATGGCAACTTATGTAAAGTATATAATATTATTTATACGTGCTAATGTGTATATATATATATATATATGTGCATATCGTGTGGGTACATGTATTGAGAAATGGGACCCGGATAAGGAACCGGGGGATGAAATAATAAAAAGTACCGAGGATGCCGAAATTTCTAAAGCATCGGTTGATGATAAGTCTGACTTATCGGGCCATAGTTATGATAGTACCAAGTTAGATCTCCCGTTAGACATTAACCAGAAATATCTAGTAACCGTCAATCCCAACCAAAATTGATGAATCCCTTACCCTACCAACACCGGTACCGTATATCTTAATAACCCCAGATGTTCACCCGAACCGTCGACTCTCACGCACGAACGGATCCGTACCTGAACCCATTCTTATTCCATTAAAGTAAAGGAGTAAATAAATAAAATAAAATAAAATAATATATTGAAATATATATATATATATGTATTGCTCACTCACAAACATATGAGACGGACCAACTTCAGATCGAGAATTACCGATTGTAGCAAACCTAGAACGCCTGAGGACATTGACTGAGCAAGTGTAGAGTTTCCCATAATAGTAATTAATAATATTTGAAGGCAACCTATGTTGCGCAATTACCTTGAACCTGACAACTCCCTATGTTATCCTTACATCCGTTAAATGTTTACACCCATGTATGCTCGAATAGAGTGATTACCTATACACAAAGAAGTGTTGGAATCATTTTAGCATAGTTGGTTGTTCGTTCGTAGGTGGTATACCGTGTATGCCGGATATATAAATGGACACGGATATTATAACTCCGTGGTACGTAATCGTTTGGTGCTCACGGTGATCATGTATCGGTTATGCCGACATGCAGAAGGATATTGAAATCAAGTATATTAAACATTGATTTTTGTTGAGAAAGATCTATATGTCAGATGGTGACAAGGGTTATGAACCATAATTAGACGTTAACCGACGTCAGGATAAGTCTATATGTTATTATATTGTGGGACATATATATATACTAGATACTGGTATGTGTAATTTGTATGATAATATTTGGTGTGTATGTGTACTTGCTGTTATGATTGAGCTGGTAACGAGTTATACGGTGAGATTAGTATTGATTACTGCGTACGGGATGAGTACGGCAGAATGACATAAAAAGAGTAACTCCAATGATGGAGATTGATATGATTCAGTTGATTGCTCGAAGATAGCAGATGATGATACCGAATGTCGTATCACAACTCACTGCTAGTATTGATGCGAATGTGATCGCAGAATTATAGATCGAGCAATCACATGATTTTGAATATTTCAATTCTTAGTGTTATTACTAAGAGTGATATTGTCCCACTGGATACTATTGTGACTACAAGTATTAGTTGTAAACTAAACATGAATAGTAGTCGTAATGAATTAGATCCGGTGTGAAGAATATGTTTATCGGTTGTGTTAAAGGGATTATTAATAGTTGACTGATGGTAAAGGAAGGAATAGATTAGCGAGTGGATAGAAAAGATCGAAATGGTTAAGGATATTGGGAAGAGTCTAGAACATTGTGTAGTGAAATATGCTACAGATATGTTGGTAGATTATGTTGTATCGTGATGGAACACGATGGTACAAAATTATAGTTAGAAAATTATTGCTCAGATGATATGGTCAGGATTTAAAATTCTTGTGCTAGAGCACTTTTATTCGAGTAATTAAACTCAGAGATTGGAAACTGATCTATGAACGATAGAAATGTTGTGTGCGGATCACTTAGAGCACACTAATCGTTCGAAGGAATTGTCATGTCTGGTAACTTGGCTAATTACTCCTGAAATTAAGCGAAGTGAGCGCTATAATGGGAGCTAACTCCATCGATAGGGAGTATAGTCAACCCTGTAAAATATGCAACCTTTGGAAGGGTTGTGTCATAAGCCAGCATTGATATATTTGATTCTATGGGAAGCGGAATGGAAGGACGTTAGGTGAAACGTCGAGTGTTAAAGAAGGGAAATGATAAAGGTATAGTGCAAGATAGACTTGCGAATAAGTAGGTATGTCCTACAACCCAGAATTATATAAGACTAGTTCTGGTGCGAAAACATGAACCGCATAAAAGGTCCTTCCTTAAATGTGGAAAATATAGTTATCGGCAGAAAGAAGAATGTCGGGTGATAGTAGGCCACAGGTATGGTAAAGATGGACGTAATGCCCCATTCGTAGAACCAACTGAAGCCATGAGAACCGGCAACCCCAACCCATTCATGTACAACCACTCCGAGCCCAACAATTCAATAACAATCCATCCGAAGAAATCAAATTATGCCAAACAGTTGTACTTGCTATGAACGTGGCAGTGAAGATGAACCTCATGACAAGCATCAACCTCTGATCAAGCAAGGAGCCGTGCTTCTGTGAGTAATTCAAATAAAGCACGTCATGATCCAAAAGTGGTGTTAAGTACGTTGTAGTTTTAAATCAATAGGCTTCAGTGATATTTTTACGGTTGTCGATAGAAGTTAGTTCCTGCTAACCTCCTACCCTTTGGAAAGATACCGATTAGTGAAACTATAGAACCCTATACTGTAGAATCGCTAACGGTAAATCCCTAATGGTTAACTAAATTGTACGGAATTGTCCTATTATTCTGAACGATTAACATTTCCTTATTGACCTACGACCAGTAAAGCAAAGAAGTTTTGACGTAATGGTTAGCATGGATTGGCTAACTCAACATGAAGTAGAAATCAAATATGAAAAGAAGATGATTAGAAGGAGAAACACATATATATAGAAATATATATGTGTTGGGTACAGAAAAATATATAACATACAGAGAAAAGTGTACGGTATTATGTTGCCACTCAAATCTCATCTTGAGATGTTATAATATTTACGACAAGAAGACGTGGTGTATTTGACAAACGTGATTGCCAAAGTATTTAAAAGAGAACATATAGAAGATATCCCGGTGGTGCGCAAATTTCCACAAGTTTTCCCAGAAGAGCTCCCTGGATTACCGCCAACCCGACAGGTCGAATTCAGAATCGATTTAATGTCTCAAGCTGGCCCTGTTGCTAAAGCATCCTGCCGACTTGCACCGTCTGAGATGCAAGAATTATCCAATCAGTTACAAGAATTGCTGGATAAGATTTTATACGACCTAGTTAGTCACCATGGGGTGCACCAGTTTTAATTGGGAAATGAAGGACGGAAGTGTTAGGATATGTGTTGATTAGGGAGAATTGAATAAAGTGACGATCAAGAGTAGGTGCTCACTTCTTCGAAGTGAATGATCTGTTTAACCAACTGCAAGGGACGATTTATTTTTAGAAAAATTGATCGTGGATATAGTTATCACCAAATGAGAGATCCAAGAGGAAGACGTTGCAACAACAGTGTTTCGGACTCGCTACGGCCATTATGAATTCTTAGTTATGCCTTTCGGGCTAACAAATACGCCGGCAGCATTCATGGAACTCATGAACCGAGTCTGTAACTTTATTTTGACAAATTTGTCATAACATTCATTGATGATATTTTAATATATTCGCAACGTAAAGAAGAGCACGAGCGACGGATAAGGAAAATTGTGGAAATGTTAAAGCAAGAGGAGTTGTACGCGAAATTTTTGAAATGTGATTTTGAATAAATAATGCATAATCCCTTGGTCATGTTGTAAAGCAACAAGGATTTCACATAGAACCAAATAAGATAGAAACCATTAAAATTGTGCCAAGCGCCGATTTTAAGTCTCCCCGATAGAGACGATGGTTTTGTCGCGTATTGTGACGCATCGCGTAAAGGGTTAGGATGCGTGTTGACGCAGTATATTAAGGTTATATAGCCTATGTTTCCCGACAGTTAAAAGTACACGAGTAAAATTACACTACTCACGACTTAGAACTGGGAGCGGTTATCTATGCACTTAAAATGTGGAGACATTGTCTCTACGATACGAAGTGCACCATCTTCACTGATCATAAAAGTGTGCATCACATATTCGATCAGAAAGAACTAAATATGAGGCAACGAAGATGGGTTGAGTTGTTAAACAATTAAGACTGTGACATCCGTTACCACCCGGCAAGGCTAACGTCGTAACTGATGCCTTGAGTAGGAAAGATCGGGTTAAGCCATTGTGAATGAGGGCGTTGGGGATGATAGTCCAGTTGAACCTTCGAACCTGATTCGAGTCGCTCAACGTGAGGCGTTGAAAGAGGAACAATTGGAAAAGAAGGAACCTTACGGCATTGAGAAGAATTTCGAACAGCGCGTGGACGAAATTCTCTACTTCAAAAATCGGGTTTAGATCCCGACCCTCCATGACCTTAGTGAATTAATCATGGACGAAGCGCATAGATCGAAATATTCCATACATCCGGGATCGGATTGGACTATTGATGATACGAATATCTGAAAAGATTTTGTTAATGACCGAGAGTGGAGAAAGATATGGTTACGTATGTTGGTGAAAATTTAAGTTATGCAAGAAATAAGGCTGCATACCGAAAACCCTTGGGAACGCCACAATGACAGAAAATTCGCCAATGATAGTGGGAATAAATTACATTGGATTTCGGGATGCAAATTCCCAAGATATATCAAAGGCATGAGGAAAATTGGGTAATCGCGGATCGATTAACCAATCCTCGCATTTCATTCCAATCTATGACGATTACCACAATGAATTCTCGCCCAAATTCATGATGTTGAAATGGTAACTCGTCGTGGAGTACCATTTTCAATGATCTCAGATCGAAATAGTCATCCTACTTCCATTATTGGAAGGAGGGGAAGGAAGCATCGAGAGCTTGAAGCTTTCTATGGGTGAAGCAGTTATCTCCAATTTGTTAAATTGAAAATGGGCGTCGATCGAGCCATAAGATTTGAATTGACCCGAGAAACAATCAATCGGATTTATAATATTTAAGGTAAGTTGAAAGCAGCGCGAGATTGGCAAAGGATTTATGCCAGCATTCAAAGGAAACCATTGTCACTGGAAAGAGGTGACAAGGTATTTTTAAGGCATCACCTTAGAGAGGTGATATGAGGTTTGGCAAAACCGAAAATAACTCCGTAATATATTGGACCTCATGAAAGTATTTCCATGATTGGTCATTTAGTTTATCGATTAAAGTACTCCAGGGGATAAGTACTATACATGATGTTTTGCCATGTATACGGATTGAAAAGTGCCTAAGCAATGAGGCAACGAAAGTACTAGTAATAGAAGTACTCATAGAAGACATACTTGATATCATAACTAATTCCATAGAGATAGTAGACGGGAATAACTAAACAGTTTGGACATACCAAGCTTTATTAATTAAGATTAAGTGGAATTCACAGCGAGGACCAGATTATACTTGGTAACGCAAGGGTGAATTCTGAAGGAAAAAACCCCCCCCACCTTTCTCTCGAAAGGAGATAGTGGGCGTGTAAAATTTCGAGGACGAAATTTCTTAACGGGGGGAGAATGTAACGATTCCGACGAAACCAGGTATACCCTAACCGGTAGACGTTAGTTACGTCATATGTAATGTCGGGTACATGAGTTACCATGGTAATTATACGAGAATACATGGTTCGTTGTATTGATTGTATGTGAATATATAACTCACCGTATTGAATATGCGATCAAACGATCGATAGTTATTGAAACCCGAATGAATCGAGGGTTCAATTATAGACGAGATATATGTTATTTAGTGATGTTACGAAGTATTAAAGCTTCGGAATAAGTGGATTAAAGCACAGAAAAAGGATTTCGATTTAATAGTACGTCGGTACGTTAAACGAAACCTTTAATACCAAACCGAGCAAGAGACGATCGATCAAGCCGAAAAAGATGCACAATTATTAATACTATGATGTTTTAAGTTAATAAATGTCATGGTTTAAGTTTTTAAATCGGTTTTATATAAATTTTATTTTTAAGCCGAAAAACGACCGTGTTGGCCTCGTTTTGAGCGGAATTAAACGTTTAACCGAAAAAACGAACTGAACCAGATTATCCACAACATTATCCGGATTACACAATCCAAATGAGTGGCCAAGAATGGACTTGTGGGTCCCACCCCACCCCCACATGGGTTCCGATCGGACTTAAGTCCATCATCCCACTTTTGTTTTCTTTTTTCTCATCATCTATTCAACAATCCTTCATCTCTCCCAACTTTGATATCCAAAAATCCGGAAATTGAGCAAGAAAACCGAGGTAATAATCGTGTTATATACGTGTTCATCTTCGTTTCTTGAGTTTGTTTGCAAGAAAATGAGGTTTCAAAGATAAAAACCGATTCTTGCGTGATCAAGTGATGTATACGGGTTATACAAAGGATCTTGGTCCAAGAAATGAGTTAAACGAATCAAAAACGAATTTTTACGGTTAAATCTTTGTTTTTAGTATCATAACCGTAACCATGAAAGAAATGGCTTGATCGTGAGTGTAACTTGCTTGGTATTGTGGTATGTTGTTTGTAGATTTTGTATTTAGTGGTATACAAGGCGGAAAGATGAGTTTGTAGCTTGTAGTGGCGGAAAACGAAAGGTATATTCGGTTATGTTCGGTTTTGGGAAATTTGGACAGATTGTTGGTCGTTTAGAGTTAGGTCATGAAATTTCCCAGAGGTGTTAAACACATGAAAATATGAGTTCTGTGAATTTTTGGTAATTTTTGGATAAAGGATGAATATTTGGTGAATTTAATGCTCGGTTTTGGCCAAAAATGGTGAAAAATAGTTAAATATCATGAAAAATTCTGGAAAATTTCAGATAAGCTTTTCATATCATGTATAAGTCACACACAAAATTTGTGGTCCGTTGGAGAAGTCTAAGTAGGCTTTTCGGTTAAACGAGTTCTAGGGATTTCTAGCTCGGTTTTGGAAAAAAGGCATGTAAGAAAAGATTTTGGTTCTGGAAAAATTACAGGGGATTATGTGGATGGTAGGGGACATCCAGGAAAAATTTGGGATTTTTCTAAGGTCGTTTGGTATTTATGACATATTTAGTGTTTAAATGGTGTTTAAAAATAGATAAATAAATTTTAAATATAAGAATTAATTCTGGAAATATTTTTATAAAATTCCCCACTATTAAAAAGTGATTTGTGCAAAATTTCAAGATCCGAGAGTAAACGGATAATTAATCGTGCTAATTATCAAACTTTTAAAGTTAAAACGCGTAAACCGGTGAAGTTCGCTTAAGCGAGCTGACTGGTGTGTAAAAACCTTAAGAATGGACTATTTCCATATAATTGAGTTAAACAAGTAAAAATGAATCATCCGAAAATAATTCGGATGATTTGGGTATTTTTAACCGATTTAACAGTTTCCGGTACGCCAAAGACGGAAACGGGTCCCGCGGCCAATCGGGACGTCTAAACCGAGCTATAATTTCACATTTTAAATTAAATTATCAGACAACCACTATTTTCGGGTCGTGTGTGACCAAACTGATTTTTGAAACATAAAACGGACATTCGTGCTAGGCACGCAAAACGAGAAAACGATTAATAGAAATTGTGACCATGGAACTCTAAACGACATCACAATCTGAGTCCGGAGAAGTATTTCTGGGTTAACATTGCCCCCGGAACAGGTACAGTACTGGGTTAACAGTGTCCCCAGATGTACCGATTGATAAGGTTAAAGTTTATATAAACAATAATTGTTTAATAACGATCGTAGGGATCATATTACAGATTGGACGTGTTAATTGATAATGATTGTTGTTACTTGCTTGCATGTGCTAAGGTGAGTTTTCACGAGCCCCTTTTACTGAACTGTTTTAAATATTTTCCCGGGGCGGAAAGCATGTTTCTATCAAAATGATTAAGTACATGCTGAACGCATGGAAATGAATGTATTTATATAATGTTTATTGTACGGGAATCGTACGGTAATGTATTAAAATGGTAATTGTTTGAGTGTTAATATTGTAAGGCCCGAAACAGTGTTCTGGGTTAACAGTGTCCACAGAGGTTATTAAATGTGTTTCTGGGGTAACAGAGTTCCCAGAGGTTATTGGAAGTGTTCTGGGTTAACGGTGTCCCCAGAGGTTATTAAATGTGTTTCTGGGGTAACAGAGTTCCCAGAGGTTATTGGAAGTGTTCTGGGTTAACAGTGTCCCCAGGGGTTATTTGATATGTTTCGGGGTTAATAGTGTTTTTCACTTGTGGGCTCAGTATAATTACATCGCTTATTTATGATTACCATAATGATTTGTTATGGTGTATTTAAATTAGTGAAACTCACCAACTATTCGTAGTTGACCCGTTTTCTCACATGCTTTTCAGGTACAACTAAGATAAAGTGATTGATTACGTGCTAAGTGCTTGATGTGTGTAAGGTTGCGTGCTGGACGTTAGGATACATTATAATGGATAGAATTATGAATCGTATTGTATGATGTGTGTATCACCTAGACGGTAATGAAAGATGAGATAATGTAATTTTGAAGTATATTAATGCATTCGGTTTTCTTTATAAACAATGTGGTTGATATCAGAGGTGTCTGTCGCATCCCGTTTACGTTTCCGCTGCGGTCACGGGGTGTTACATATATGGATTGGTTGAGCCCTTTCTTTATGGTTGATTAGTTGTGTATGTGCTATGGCTTAACTGTTTATTCTCACAGGAACAATTTGCATCTTTTTTTATTTACTATATCTTATTATTTTTGTGTCTTAAACTGGTGTTTTACTCACTCAACATGTGTTGTTGACAAATATTCTATTTTATACGCATATGCAGGTTATCGTAGAATTTAATGCAGGTTGGTGAAGACTTAGTGAAGAATTTAGTTAGAAGAATATTTTAATCAAAAAATATAAAATTTTTATTATAATATGAAATATGTACTTGTTTGTATTTGATTTATTTGATAATTGAATTTAAATTAATAGATATTGTCATTTAAATATTGAATGATAGTACCTTGAGAGCTGTAGCAATCAGCTCACGCCCCGACATTT